>NW_027499079.1:0-99469 GCF_021521415.1 Bidens hawaiensis | reverse complement strand
ACAACAATACCTTATGGAAGAAAACAAAATCGGTAAGTAGTGTTGATGACCTGTATATTTGTGGTTTGAAAAAGAATTACGTTGAAACGTGTGACCCCGTTGTAACAGCATATTCGTAATTTAAAAGAAATCATGTTTTAAAAGTGAACAAAACAATCATTGCCACTAGATTATTAAAATAATGTGACGAATTTATAAAATGGGAAGTAAACAACAATACATTATGGAAGAAAACAAAATCGGTAAGTAGTATTGATGACTTGTAAATTTGTGGTTAGAAAAAGAATTACGTTGAAACGTGTGACCCCGTTGTAACAACATATTCGTAATTTACAAAGAAATCATGTTTTAAAGATGAACAAAACAATCATTGCCACTACATTATTAAAATAATGTGACGAATTTATAAAATGAGAAGTAAACAACAATACCTTAGGGAAGAAAACAAAATCGGTAAGTAGTATTGATGACTTGTATATTTGTGGTTTGAAAAAGAATTACGTTGAAACGTGTGACCCGTTGTAACAACATATTCGTAATTTAAAAAGAAATCATGTTTTAAAAGTGAACAAAACAATCATTGCCACTAGATTATTAAAATAATGTGACGAATTTATAAAATGCGAAGTAAACAACAATACATTATGGAAGAAAACAAAATCGGTAAGTAGTATTGATGACTTGTAAATTTGTGGTTTGAAAAGAATTACGTTGAAACGGTGTGACCCCGTTGTAACAAAATATTCGTAATTTACAAAGAAATCATGTTTTAAAGATGAACAAAACAATCATTGCCACTAGATTATTAAAATAATGTGACAAATTTATAAAATGAGAAGTAAACAACAATACCTTAGGGAAGAAAACAAAATCGGTAAGTAGTATAGATGACTTGTATATTTGTGGTTTGAAAAAGAATTACGTTGAAACGTGTGACCCCGTTGTAACAGCATATTCGTAATTTAAAAAGAAATCATGTTTTAAAAGTAAACAAAACAATCATTGCCACTAGATTATTAAAATAATGTGACGAATTTATAAAATGGGAAGTAAACAACAGTACCTTATGGAAGAAAACAAAATCCGTAAGTAGTATTGATGACTTGTATATTTGTGGTTTGAAAAAGAATTACATTGAAACGTGTGACCCCGTTGTAACAGCATATTCGTAATTTAAAAAGAAATCATGTGAAAGTGAACAAAACAATCATTACCACTAGATTATTAAAATAATGTGACGAATTTATAAAATGGGAAGTAAACAACAATTCCTTATGGAAGAAAACAAAATCGGTAAGTAGTATTGATGACTTGTATATTTGTGGTTTGAAAAAGAATTACGTTGAAACGTGTGACCCCGTTGTAACAGCATATTCGTAATTTAAAAAGAAATCATGTTTTAAAAGTGAACAAAACAATCATTGCCACTAGATTATTAAAATAATGTGACGAATTTATAAAATGGGAAGTAAACAACAATACCATATGGAAGAAAACAAAATCGGGTAAGTAGTATTGATGACTTGTAAATTTGTGGTTTGAAAAAGAATTACGTTGAAACGTGTGACCCCGTTGTAACAGCATATTCGTAATTTAAAAAGAAATCATGTTTTAAAAGTGAACAAAACAATCATTGCCACTTGATTATGAAAATAATGTGACGAATTTATAAAATGGGAAGTAAACAATAGTACCTTATGGAAGAAAACAAAATCGGTAAGTAGTATTGATGACTTGTATATTTGTGGTTTGAAAAAGAATTACGTTGAAAACGTGTGACCCCGTTTGTAACAGCATATTCGTAATTTAAAAAGAAATCATGTTTTAAAAGTGAACAAAACAATCATTGCCACTAGATTATTAAAACAATGTGACGAATTTATAAAATGGGAAGTAAACAATAGTACCTTATGGAAGAAAACAAAATCGGTAAGTAGTATTGATGACTTGTATATTTGTGGTTTGAAAAAGAATTACGTTGAAACGTGTGACCCCGTTGTAACAGCATATTCGTAATTTAAAAAGAAATCATGTTTTAAAAGTGAACAAAACAATCATTGCCACTAGATTATTAAAACAATGTGACGAATTTATAAAATGGGAAGTAAACAACAATACCTTATGGAAGAAAACAAAATCGGTAAGTAGTGTTGATGACCTGTATATTTGTGGTTTGAAAAAGAATTACGTTGAAACGTGTGACCCCGTTGTAACAGCATATTCGTAATTTAAAAAGAAATCATGTTTTAAAAGTGAACAAAACAATCATTGCCACTAGATTATTAAAATAATGTGACGAATTTATAAAATGGGAAGTAAACAACAATAAATTATGGAAGAAAACAAAATCGGTAAGTAGTATTGATGACTTGTAAATTTGTGGTTTGAAAAAGAATTACGTTGAAACGTGGGACCCCGTTGTAACAGCATATTCGTAATTTAAAAAGAAATCATGTTTTAAAAGTGAACAAAACAATCATTGCCACTAGATTATTAAAATAATGTGACGAATTTATAAAATGGGAAGTAAACAACAATACCTTATGGAAGAAAACAAAATCGGTAAGTAGTGTTGATGACCTGTATATTTGTGGTTTGAAAAAGAATTACGTTGAAACGTGTGACCCCGTTGTAACAGCATATTCGTAATTTAAAAAGAAATCATGTTTTAAAAGTGAACAAAACAATCATTGCCACTAGATTATTAAAATAATGTGACGAATTTATAAAATGGGAAGTAAACAACAATACATTATGGAAGAAAACAAAATCGGTAAGTAGTATTGATGACTTGTAAATTTGTGGTTAGAAAAAGAATTACGTTGAAACGTGTGACCCCGTTGTAACAACATATTCGTAATTTACAAAGAAATCATGTTTTAAAGATGAACAAAACAATCATTGCCACTACATTATTAAAATAATGTGACGAATTTATAAAATGAGAAGTAAACAACAATACCTTAGGGAAGAAAACAAAATCGGTAAGTAGTATTGATGACTTGTATATTTGTGGTTTGAAAAAGAATTACGTTGAAACGTGTGACCCCGTTGTAACAGCATATTCGTAATTTAAAAAGAAATCATGTTTTAAAAGTGAACAAAACAATCATTGCCACTAGATTATTAAAATAATGTGACGAATTTATAAAATGAGAAGTAAACAACAATACCTTATGGAAGAAAACAAAATCGGTAAGTAGTATTGATGACTTGTACATTTGTGGTTTGAAAAAGAATTACGTTGAAACGCGTGACCCCCGTTGTAACAGCATATTCGTAATTTAAAAAGAAATCATGTTTTAAAAGTGAACAAAACAATCAATGCCACTAGATTATTAAAACAATGTCACGAATTTATAAAATGGGAAGTAAACAACAATACCTTATGGAAGAAAACAAAATCGGTAAGTAGTATTGATGACTTGTAAATTTGTGGTTTGAAAAAGAATTTCGTTGAAACGTGTGACCCCGTTGTAACAGCATATTCGTAATTTAAAAAGAAATCATGTTTTAAAAGTGAACAAAACAATCATTGCCACTTGATTATGAAAATAATGTGACGAATTTATAAAATGGGAAGTAAACAATAGTACCTTATGGAAGAAAACAAAATCGGTAAGTAGTATTGATGACTTGTATATTTGTGGTTTGAAAAAGAATTACGTTGAAACGTGTGACCCCGTTGTAACAGCATATTCGTAATTTAAAAAGAAATCATGTTTTAAAAGTGAACAAAACAATCATTGCCACTAGATTATTAAAACAATGTGACGAATTTATAAAATGGGAAGTAAACAACAATACCTTATGGAAGAAAACAAAATCGGTAAGTAGTGTTGATGACCTGTATATTTGTGGTTTGAAAAAGAATTACGTTGAAACGTGTGACCCCGTTGTAACAGCATATTCGTAATTTAAAAAGAAATCATGTTTTAAAAGTGAACAAAACAATCATTGCCACTAGATTATTAAAATAATGTGACGAATTTATAAAATGGGACGTAAACAACAATACCTTATGGAAGAAAACAAAATCGGTAAGTAGTATTGATGACTTGTATATTTGTGGTTTGAAAAAGAATTACGTTGAAACGTGTGACCCCGTTGTAACAGCATATTCGTAATTTAAAAAGAAATCATGTTTTAAAAGTGAACAAAACAATCATTGCCACTAGATTATTAAAATAATGTGACGAATTTATAAAATGGGAAGTAAACAACAATACCTTATGGAAGAAAACAAAATCGGTAAGTAGTGTTGATGACCTGTATATTTGTGGTTTGAAAAAGAATTACGTTGAAACGTGTGACCCCGTTGTAACAGCATATTCGTAATTTAAAAAGAAATCATGTTTTAAAAGTGAACAAAACAATCATTGCCACTAGATTATTAAAATAATGTGACGAATTTATAAAATGGGAAGTAAACAACAATACATTATGGAAGAAAACAAAATCGGTAAGTAGTATTGATGACTTGTAAATTTGTGGTTTGAAAAAGAATTACGTTGAAACGTGTGACCCCGTTGTAACAGCATATTCGTAATTTAAAAAGAAATCATGTTTTAAAAGTGAACAAAACAATCATTGCCACTAGATTATTAAAATAATGTGACGAATTTATAAAATGGGAAGTAAACAACAATACATTATGGAAGAAAACAAAATCGGTAAGTAGTATTGATGACTTGTAAATTTGTGGTTAGAAAAAGAATTACGTTGAAACGTGTGACCCCGTTGTAACAGCATATTCGTAATTTAAAAAGAAATCATGTTTTAAAAGTGAACAAAACAATCATTGCCACTAGATTATTAAAATAATGTGACGAATTTATAAAATGGGAAGTAAACAACAATACCTTATGGAAGAAAACAAAATCGGTAAGTAGTGTTGATGACCTGTATATTTGTGGTTTGAAAAAGAATTACGTTGAAACGTGTGACCCCGTTGTAACAGCATATTCGTAATTTAAAAAGAAATCATGTTTTAAAAGTGAACAAAACAATCATTGCCACTAGATTATTAAAATAATGTGACGAATTTATAAAATGGGAAGTAAACAACAATACATTATGGAAGAAAACAAAATCGGTAAGTAGTATTGATGACTTGTAAATTTGTGGTTTGAAAAAGAATTACGTTGAAACGTGTGACCCCGTTGTAACAGCATATTCGTAATTTAAAAAGAAATCATGTTTTAAAAGTGAACAAAACAATCATTGCCACTAGATTATTAAAATAATGTGACGAATTTATAAAATGGGAAGTAAACAACAATACCTTATGGAAGAAAACAAAATCGGTAAGTAGTATTGATGACTTGTATATTTGTGGTTTGAAAAAGAATTACGTTGAAACGTGTGACCCCGTTGTAACAGCATATTCGTAATTTAAAAAGAAATCATGTTTTAAAAGTGAACAAAACAATCATTGCCACTAGATTATTAAAATAATGTGACGAATTTATAAAATGGGAAGTAAACAACAATACCTTATGGAAGAAAACAAAATCGGTAAGTAGTGTTGATGACCTGTATATTTGTGGTTTGAAAAAGAATTACGTTGAAACGTGTGACCCCGTTGTAACAGCATATTCGTAATTTAAAAAGAAATCATGTTTTAAAAGTGAACAAAACAATCATTGCCACTAGATTATTAAAATAATGTGACGAATTTATAAAATGGGAAGTAAACAACAATACATTATGGAAGAAAACAAAATCGGTAAGTAGTATTGATGACTTGTAAATTTGTGGTTAGAAAAAGAATTACGTTGAAACGTGTGACCCCGTTGTAACAACATATTCGTAATTTACAAAGAAATCATGTTTTAAAGATGAACAAAACAATCATTGCCACTACATTATTAAAATAATGTGACGAATTTATAAAATGAGAAGTAAACAACAATACCTTAGGGAAGAAAACAAAATCGGTAAGTAGTATTGATGACTTGTATATTTGTGGTTTGAAAAAGAATTACGTTGAAACGTGTGACCCCGTTGTAACAGCATATTCGTAATTTAAAAAGAAATCATGTTTTAAAAGTAAACAAAACAATCATCGCCACTAGATTATTAAAATAATGTGACGAATTTATAAAATGGGAAGTAAACAACAGTACCTTATGGAAGAAAACAAAATCCGTAAGTAGTATTGATGACTTGTATATTTGTGGTTTGAAAAAGAATTACATCGAAACGTGTGACCCCGTTGTAACAGCATATTCGTAATTTAAAAAGAAATCATGTGAAAGTGAACAAAACAATCATTACCACTAGATTATTAAAATAATGTGACGAATTTATAAAATGGGAAGTAAACAACAATTCCTTATGGAAGAAAACAAAATCGGTAAGTAGTATTGATGACTTGTATATTTGTGGTTTGAAAAAGAATTACGTTGAAACGTGTGACCCCGTTGTAACAGCATATTCGTAATTTAAAAAGAAATCATGTTTTAAAAGTGAACAAAACAATCATTGCCACTAGATTATTAAAATAATGTGACGAATTTATAAAATGGGAAGTAAACAACAATACCTTATGGAAGAAAACAAAATCGGTAAGTAGTATTGATGACTTGTAAATTTGTGGTTTGAAAAAGAATTACGTTGAAACGTGTGACCCCGTTGTAACAGCATATTCGTAATTTAAAAAGAAATCATGTTTTAAAAGTGAACAAAACAATCAATGCCACTAGATTATTAAAACAATGTCACGAATTTATAAAATGGGAAGTAAACAACAATACCTTATGGAAGAAAACAAAATCGGTAAGTAGTATTGATGACTTGTAAATTTGTGGTTTGAAAAAGAATTTCGTTGAAACGTGTGACCCCGTTGTAACAGCATATTCGTAATTTAAAAAGAAATCATGTTTTAAAAGTGAACAAAACAATCATTGCCACTAGATTATTAAAACAATGTCACGAATTTATAAAATGGGAAGTAAACAACAATACCTTATGGAAGAAAACAAAATCGGTAAGTAGTATTGATGACTTGTAAATTTGTGGTTTGAAAAAGAATTACGTTGAAACGTGTGACCCCGTTGTAACAGCATATTCGTAATTTAAAAAGAAATCATGTTTTAAAAGTGAACAAAACAATCATTGCCACTAGATTATTAAAATAATGTGACGAATTTATAAAATGAGAAGTAAACAACAATACCTTATGGAAGAAAACAAAATCGGTAAGTAGTATTGATGACTTGTACATTTTTGGTTTGAAAAAGAATTTCGTTGAAACGTGTGACCCCGTTGTAACAGCATATTCGTAATTTAAAAAGAAATCATGTTTTAAAAGTGAACAAAACAATCAATGCCACTAGATTATTAAAACAATGTCACGAATTTATAAAATGGGAAGTAAACAACAATACCTTATGGAAGAAAACAAAATCGGTAAGTAGTATTGATGACTTGTAAATTTGTGGTTTGAAAAAGAATTACGTTGAAACGTGTGACCCCGTTGTAACAGCATATTCGTAATTTAAAAAGAAATCATGTTTTAAAAGTGAACAAAACAATCATTGCCACTAGATTATTAAAATAATGTGACGAATTTATAAAATGGGAAGTAAACAACAATACCATATGGAAGAAAACAAAATCGGTAAGTAGTATTGATGACTTGTAAATTTGTGGTTTGAAAAAGAATTACGTTGAAACGTGTGACCCCGTTGTAACAGCATATTCGTAATTTAAAAAGAAATCATGTTTTAAAAGTGAACAAAACAATCATTGCCACTAGATTATTAAAATAATGTGACGAATTTATAAAATGGGAAGTAAACAACAATACCTTATGGAAGAAAACAAAATCGGTAAGTAGTATTGATGACTTGTAAATTTGTGGTTTGAAAAAGAATTACGTTGAAACGTGTGACCCCGTTGTAACAGCATATTCGTAATTTAAAAAGAAATCATGTTTTAAAAGTGAACAAAACAATCAATGCCACTAGATTATTAAAACAATGTCACGAATTTATAAAATGGGAAGTAAACAACAATACCTTATGGAAGAAAACAAAATCGGTAAGTAGTATTGATGACTTGTAAATTTGTGGTTTGAAAAAGAATTTCGTTGAAACGTGTGACCCCGTTGTAACAGCATATTCGTAATTTAAAAAGAAATCATGTTTTAAAAGTGAACAAAACAATCATTGCCACTAGATTATGAAAATAATGTGACGAATTTATAAAATGGGAAGTAAACAATAGTACCTTATGGAAGAAAACAAAATCGGTAAGTAGTATTGATGACTTGTATATTTGTGGTTTGAAAAAGAATTACGTTGAAACGTGTGACCCCGTTGTAACAGCATATTCGTAATTTAAAAAGAAATCATGTTTTAAAAGTGAAAAAAACAATCATTGCCACTAGATTATTAAAATAATGTGACGTATTTATAAAATGGGAAGTAAACAACAATACCTTATGGAAGAAAACAAAATCGGTAAGTAGTGTTGATGACCTGTATATTTGTGGTTTGAAAAAGAATTACGTTGAAACGTGTGACCCGTTGTAACAGCATATTCGTAATTTAAAAAGAAATCATGTTTTAAAAGTGAACAAAACAATCATTGCCACTAGATTATTAAAACAATGTGACGAATTTATAAAATGGGAAGTAAACAACAATACCTTATGGAAGAAAACAAAATCGGTAAGTAGTATTGATGACTTGTATATTTGTGGTTTGAAAAAGAATTACGTTGAAACGTGTGACCCCGTTGTAACAGCATATTCGTAATTTAAAAAGAAATCATGTTTTAAAAGTGAACAAAACAATCATTGCCACTAGATTATTAAAATAATGTGACGAATTTATAAAATGGGAAGTAAACAACAATACCTTATGGAAGAAAACAAAATCGGTAAGTAGTATTGATGACTTGTAAATTTGTGGTTTGAAAAAGAATTACGTTGAAACGTGTGACCTCGTTGTAACAGCATATTCGTAATTTAAAAAGAAATCATGTTTTAAAAGTGAACAAAACAATCATTGCCACTAGATTATTAAAACAATGTGACGAATTTATAAAATGGGAAGTAAACAACAATACCTTATGGAAGAAAACAAAATCGGTAAGTAGTGTTGATGACCTGTATATTTGTGGTTTGAAAAAGAATTACGTTGAAACGTGTGACCCCGTTGTAACAGCATATTCGTAATTTAAAAAGAAATCATGTTTTAAAAGTGAACAAAACAATCATTGCCACTAGATTATTAAAATAATGTGACGAATTTATAAAATGGGAAGTAAACAACAATAAATTATGGAAGAAAACAAAATCGGTAAGTAGTATTGATGACTTGTAAATTTGTGGTTTGAAAAAGAATTACGTTGAAACGTGGGACCCCGTTGTAACAGCATATTCGTAATTTAAAAAGAAATCATGTTTTAAAAGTGAACAAAACAATCATTGCCACTAGATTATTAAAATAATGTGACGAATTTATAAAATGGGAAGTAAACAACAATACCTTATGGAAGAAAACAAAATCGGTAAGTAGTGTTGATGACCTGTATATTTGTGGTTTGAAAAAGAATTACGTTGAAACGTGTGACCCCGTTGTAACAGCATATTCGTAATTTAAAAAGAAATCATGTTTTAAAAGTGAACAAAACAATCATTGCCACTAGATTATTAAAATAATGTGACGAATTTATAAAATGCGAAGTAAACAACAATACATTATGGAAGAAAACAAAATCGGTAAGTAGTATTGATGACTTGTAAATTTGTGGTTTGAAAAAGAATTACGTTGAAACGTGTGACCCCGTTGTAACAAAATATTCGTAATTTACAAAGAAATCATGTTTTAAAGATGAACAAAACAATCATTGCCACTAGATTATTAAAATAATGTGACAAATTTATAAAATGAGAAGTAAACAACAATACCTTAGGGAAGAAAACAAAATCGGTAAGTAGTATTGATGACTTGTATATTTGTGGTTTGAAAAAGAATTACGTTGAAACGTGTGACCCCGTTGTAACAGCATATTCGTAATTTAAAAAGAAATCATGTTTTAAAAGTAAACAAAACAATCATTGCCACTAGATTATTAAAATAATGTGACGAATTTATAAAATGGGAAGTAAACAACAGTACCTTATGGAAGAAAACAAAATCCGTAAGTAGTATTGATGACTTGTATATTTGTGGTTTGAAAAAGAATTACATTGAAACGTGTGACCCCGTTGTAACAGCATATTCGTAATTTAAAAAGAAATCATGTGAAAGTGAACAAAACAATCATTACCACTAGATTATTAAAATAATGTGACGAATTTATAAAATGGGAAGTAAACAACAATTCCTTATGGAAGAAAACAAAATCGGTAAGTAGTATTGATGACTTGTATATTTGTGGTTTGAAAAAGAATTACGTTGAAACGTGTGACCCCGTTGTAACAGCATATTCGTAATTTAAAAAGAAATCATGTTTTAAAAGTGAACAAAACAATCATTGCCACTAGATTATTAAAATAATGTGACGAATTTATAAAATGGGAAGTAAACAACAATACCATATGGAAGAAAACAAAATCGGTAAGTAGTATTGATGACTTGTAAATTTGTGGTTTGAAAAAGAATTACGTTGAAACGTGTGACCTCGTTGTAACAGCATATTCGTAATTTAAAAAGAAATCATGTTTTAAAAGTGAACAAAACAATCATTGCCACTAGATTATTAAAATAATGTGACGAATTTATAAAATGAGAAGTAAACAACAATACCTTATGGAAGAAAACAAAATCGGTAAGTAGTATTGATGACTTGTACATTTTTGGTTTGAAAAAGAATTACGTTGAAACGCGTGACCCCGTTGTAACAGCATATTCGTAATTTAAAAAGAAATCATGTTTTAAAAGTGAACAAAACAATCAATGCCACTAGATTATTAAAACAATGTCACGAATTTATAAAATGGGAAGTAAACAACAATACCTTATGGAAGAAAACAAAATCGGTAAGTAGTATTGATGACTTGTAAATTTGTGGTTTGAAAAAGAATTTCGTTGAAACGTGTGACCCCGTTGTAACAGCATATTCGTAATTTAAAAAGAAATCATGTTTTAAAAGTGAACAAAACAATCATTGCCACTAGATTATGAAAATAATGTGACGAATTTATAAAATGGGAAGTAAACAATAGTACCTTATGGAAGAAAACAAAATCGGTAAGTAGTATTGATGACTTGTATATTTGTGGTTTGAAAAAGAATTACGTTGAAACGTGTGACCCCGTTGTAACAGCATATTCGTAATTTAAAAAGAAATCATGTTTAAAAAGTGAAAAAAACAATCATTGCCACTAGATTATTAAAATAATGTGACGAATTTATAAAATGGGAAGTAAACAACAATACCTTATGGAAGAAAACAAAATCGGTAAGTAGTGTTGATGACCTGTATATTTGTGGTTTGAAAAAGAATTACGTTGAAACGTGTGACCCCGTTGTAACAGCATATTCGTAATTTAAAAAGAAATCATGTTTTAAAAGTGAACAAAACAATCATTGCCACTAGATTATTAAAACAATGTGACGAATTTATAAAATGGGAAGTAAACAACAATACCTTATGGAAGAAAACAAAATCGGTAAGTAGTATTGATGACTTGTATATTTGTGGTTTGAAAAAGAATTACGTTGAAACGTGTGACCCCGTTGTAACAGCATATTCGTAATTTAAAAAGAAATCATGTTTTAAAAGTGAACAAAACAATCATTGCCACTAGATTATTAAAATAATGTGACGAATTTATAAAATGGGAAGTAAACAACAATACCTTATGGAAGAAAACAAAATCGGTAAGTAGTATTGATGACTTGTAAATTTGTGGTTTGAAAAAGAATTACGTTGAAACGTGTGACCCCGTTGTAACAGCATATTCGTAATTTAAAAAGAAATCATGTTTTAAAAGTGAACAAAACAATCAATGCCACTAGATTATTAAAACAATGTCACGAATTTATAAAATGGGAAGTAAACAACAATACCTTATGGAAGAAAACAAAATCGGTAAGTAGTATTGATGACTTGTAAATTTGTGGTTTGAAAAAGAATTTCGTTGAAACGTGTGACCCCGTTGTAACAGCATATTCGTAATTTAAAAAGAAATCATGTTTTAAAAGTGAACAAAACAATCATTGCCACTAGATTATGAAAATTATGTGACGAATTTATAAAATGGGAAGTAAACAATAGTACCTTATGGAAGAAAACAAAATCGGTAAGTAGTATTGATGACATGTATATTTGTGGTTTGAAAAAGAATTACGTTGAAACGTGTGACCCCGTTGTAACAGCATATTCGTAATTTAAAAAGAAATCATGTTTTAAAAGTGAAAAAAACAATCATTGCCACTAGATTATTAAAATAATGTGACGAATTTATAAAATGGGAAGTAAACAACAATACCTTATGGAAGAAAACAAAATCGGTAAGTAGTGTTGATGACCTGTATATTTGTGGTTTGAAAAAGAATTACGTTGAAACGTGTGACCCCGTTGTAACAGCATATTCGTAATTTAAAAAGAAATCATGTTTTAAAAGTGAACAAAACAATCATTGCCACTAGATTATTAAAACAATGTGACGAATTTATAAAATGGGAAGTAAACAACAATACCTTATGGAAGAAAACAAAATCGGTAAGTAGTATTGATGACTTGTATATTTGTGGTTTGAAAAAGAATTACGTTGAAACGTGTGACCCCGTTGTAACAGCATATTCGTAATTTAAAAAGAAATCATGTTTTAAAAGTGAACAAAACAATCATTGCCACTAGATTATTAAAATAATGTGACGAATTTATAAAATGGGAAGTAAACAACAATACCTTATGGAAGAAAACAAAATCGGTAAGTAGTATTGATGACTTGTAAATTTGAGGTTTGAAAAAGAATTACGTTGAAACGTGTGACCCCGTTGTAACAGCATATTCGTAATTTAAAAAGAAATCATGTTTTAAAAGTGAACAAAACAATCATTGCCACTAGATTATTAAAACAATGTGACGAATTTATAAAATGAGAAGTAAACAACAATACCTTATGGAAGAAAACAAAATCGGTAAGTAGTGTTGATGACCTGTATATTTGTGGTTTGAAAAAGAATTACGTTGAAACGTGTGACCCCGTTGTAACAGCATATTCGTAATTTAAAAAGAAATCATGTTTTAAAAGTGAACAAAACAATCATTGCCACTAGATTATTAAAATAATGTGACGAATTTATAAAATGAGAAGTAAACAACAATAAATTATGGAAGAAAACAAAATCGGTAAGTAGTATTGATGACTTGTAAATTTGTGGTTTGAAAAAGAATTACGTTGAAACGTGGGACCCCGTTGTAATAGCATATTCGTAATTTAAAAAGAAATCATGTTTTAAAAGTGAACAAAACAATCATTGCCACTAGATTATTAAAATAATGTGACGAATTTATAAAATGGGAAGTAAACAACAATACCTTATGGAAGAAAACAAAATCGGTAAGTAGTGTTGATGACCTGTATATTTGTGGTTTGAAAAAGAATTACGTTGAAACGTGTGACCCCGTTGTAACAGCATATTCGTAATTTAAAAAGAAATCATGTTTTAAAAGTGAACAAAACAATCATTGCCACTAGATTATTAAAATAATGTGACGAATTTATAAAATGGGAAGTAAACAACAATACATTATGGAAGAAAACAAAATCGGTAAGTAGTATTGATGACTTGTAAATTTGTGGTTTGTAAAAGAATTACGTTGAAACGTGGGACCCCGTTGTAACAGCATATTCGTAATTTAAAAAGAAATCATGTTTTAAAAGTGAACAAAACAATCATTGCCACTAGATTATTAAAATAATGTGACGAATTTATAAAATGGGAAGTAAACAACAATACCTTATGGAACAAAACAAAATCGGTAAGTAGTATTGATGACTTGTATATTTGTGGTTTGAAAAAGAATTACGTTGAAACGTGTGACCCCGTTGTAACAGCATATTCGTAATTTAAAAAGAAATCATGTTTAAAAGGTGAACAAAACAATCATTGCCACTAGATTATTAAAATAATGTGACGAATTTATAAAATGGGAAGTAAACAACAATACCTTATGGAAGAAAACAAAATCGGTAAGTAGTCTTGATGACTTGTATATTTGTGGTTTGAAAAAGAATTACGTTGAAACGTGTGACCCCGTTGTAACAGCATATTCGTAATTTAAAAAGAAATCATGTTTAAAAAGTGAACAAAACAATCATTGCCACTAGATTATTAAAACAATGTGACGAATTTATAAAATGGGAAGTAAACAACAATACCTTATGGAAGAAAACAAAATCGGTAAGTAGTATTGATAACTTGTATATTTGTGGTTTGAAAAAGAATTACGTTGAAACGTGTGACCCCGTTGTAACAGCGTATTCGTAATTTAAAAAGAAATCATGTTTTAAAAGTGAACAAAACAATCATTGCCACTAGATTATTAAAATAATGTGACGAATTTATAAAATGGGAAGTTAACAACAATACCTTATGGAAGAAAACAAAATCGGTAAGTAGTATTGATGACTTGTAAATTTGTGGTTTGAAAAAGAATTACGTTGAAACGTGTGACCCCGTTGTAACAGCATATTCGTAATTTAAAAAGAAATCATGTTTTAAAAGTGAACAAAACAATCAATGCCACTAGATTATTAAAACAATGTCACGAATTTATAAAATGGGAAGTAAACAACAATACCTTATGGAAGAAAACAAAATCGGTAAGTAGTATTGATGACTTGTAAATTTGTGGTTTGAAAAAGAATTTCGTTGAAACGTGTGACCCCGTTGTAACAGCATATTCGTAATTTAAAAAGAAATCATGTTTTAAAAGTGAACAAAACAATCATTGCCACTAGATTATTAAAATAATGTGACGAATTTATAAAATGGGAAGTAAACAATAGTACCTTATGGAAGAAAACAAAATCGGTAAGTAGTATTGATGACTTGTATATTTGTGGTTTGAAAAAGAATTACGTTGAAACGTGTGACCCCGTTGTAACAGCATATTCGTAATTTAAAAAGAAATCATGTTTTAAAAGTGAAAAAAACAATCATTGCCACTAGATTATTAAAATAATGTGACGAATTTATAAAATGGGAAGTAAACAACAATACCTTATGGAAGAAAACAAAATCGGTAAGTAGTGTTGATGACCTGTATATTTGTGGTTTGAAAAAGAATTACGTTGAAACGTGTGACCCCGTTGTAACAGCATATTCGTAATTTAAAAAGAAATCATGTTTTAAAACTGAACAAAACAATCATTGCCACTAGATTATTAAAACAATGTGACGAATTTATAAAATGGGAAGTAAACAACAATACCTTATGGAAGAAAACAAAATCGGTAAGTAGTATTGATGACTTGTATATTTGTGGTTTGAAAAAGAATTACGTTGAAACGTGTGACCCCGTTGTAACAGCATATTCGTAATTTAAAAAGAAATCATGTTTTAAAAGTGAACAAAACAATCATTGCCACTAGATTATTAAAATAATGTGACGAATTTATAAAATGGGAAGTAAACAACAATACCTTATGGAAGAAAACAAAATCGGTAAGTAGTATTGATGAATTGTAAATTTGTGGTTTGAAAAAGAATTACGTTGAAACGTGTGACCCCGTTGTAACAGCATATTCGTAATTTAAAAAGAAATCATGTTTTAAAAGTGAACAAAACAATCATTGCCACTAGATTATTAAAACAATGTGACGAATTTATAAAATGGGAAGTAAACAACAATACCTTATGGAAGAAAACAAAATCGGTAAGTAGTGTTGATGACCTGTATATTTGTGGTTTGAAAAAGAATTACGTTGAAACGTGTGACCCCGTTGTAACAGCATATTCGTAATTTAAAAAGAAATCATGTTTTAAAAGTGAACAAAACAATCATTGCCACTAGATTATTAAAATAATGTGACGAATTTATAAAATGGGAAGTAAACAACAATAAATTATGGAAGAAAACAAAATCGGTAAGTAGTATTGATGACTTGTAAATTTGTGGTTTGAAAAAGAATTACGTTGAAACGTGGGACCCCGTTGTAACAGCATATTCGTAATTTAAAAAGAAATCATGTTTTAAAAGTGAACAAAACAATCATTGCCACTAGATTATTAAAATAATGTGACGAATTTATAAAATGGGAAGTAAACAACAATACCTTATGGAAGAAAACAAAATCGGTAAGTAGTGTTGATGACCTGTATATTTGTGGTTTGAAAAAGAATTACGTTGAAACGTGTGACCCCGTTGTAACAGCATATTCGTAATTTAAAAAGAAATCATGTTTTAAAAGTGAACAAAACAATCATTGCCACTAGATTATTAAAATAATGTGACGAATTTATAAAATGGGAAGTAAACAACAATACATTATGGAAGAAAACAAAATCGGTAAGTAGTATTGATGACTTGTAAATTTGTGGTTTGAAAAAGAATTACGTTGAAACGTGGGACCCCGTTGTAACAGCATATTCGTAATTTAAAAAGAAATCATGTTTTAAAAGTGAACAAAACAATCATTGCCACTAGATTATTAAAATAATGTGACGAATTTATAAAATGGGAAGTAAACAACAATACCTTATGGAAGAAAACAAAATCGGTAAGTAGTATTGATGACTTGTATATTTGTGGTTTGAAAAAGAATTACGTTGAAACGTGTGACCCCGTTGTAACAGCATATTCGTAATTTAAAAAGAAATCATGTTTAAAAGGTGAACAAAACAATCATTGCCACTAGATTATTAAAATAATGTGACGAATTTATAAAATGGGAAGTAAACAACAATACCTTATGGAAGAAAACAAAATCGGTAAGTAGTATTGATGACTTGTATATTTGTGGTTTGAAAAAGAATTACGTTGAAACGTGTGACCCCATTGTAACAGGATATTCGTAATTTAAAAAGAAATCATGTTTAAAAAGTGAACAAAACAATCATTGCCACTAGATTATTAAAATAATGTCACGAATTTATAAAATGGGAAGTAAACAACAATACCTTATGAAAGAAAACAAAATCGGTAAGTAGTATTTATGACTTGTATATTTGTGGTTTGAAAAAGAATTACGTTGAAACGTGTGACCCCGTTGTAACAGCATATTCGTAATTTAAAAAGAAATCATGTTTTAAAAGTGAACAAACAATCATTGCCACTAGATTATTAAAATAATGTGACGAATTTATAAAATGGGAAGTAAACAACAATACCATATGGAAGAAAACAAAATCGGTAAGTAGTATTGATGACTTGTAAATTTGTGGTTTGAAAAAGAATTACGTTGAAACGTGTGACCCCGTTGTAACAACATATTCGTAATTTAAAAAGAAATCATGTTTTAAAAGTGAACAAAACAATCATTGCCACTAGATTATTAAAATAATGTGACGAATTTATAAAATGGGAAGTAAACAACAATACCTTATGGAAGAAAACAAATCGGTAAGTAGTATTGATAACTTGTATATTTGTGGTTTGAAAAAGAATTACGTTGAAACGTGTGACCCCGTTGTAACAGCATATTCGTAATTTAAAAAGAAATCATGTTTTAAAAGTGAACAAATCAATCATTGCCACTAGATTATTAAAATAATGTGACGAATTTATAAAATGGGAAGTAAACAACAATACATTATGGAAGAAAACAAAATCGGTAAGTAGTATTGATGACTTGTAAATTTGTGGTTTGAAAAAGAATTACGTTGAAACGTGTGACCCCGTTGTAACAGCATATTCGTAATTTAAAAAGAAATCATGTTTAAAAGGTGAACAAAACAATCATTGCCACTAGATTATTAAAATAATGTGACGAATTTATAAAATGGGAAGTAAACAACAATACCTTATGGAAGAAAACAAAATCGGTAAGTAGTGTTGATGACCTGTATATTTGTGGTTTGAAAAAGAATTACGTTGAAACGTGTGACCCCGTTGTAACAGCATATTCGTAATTTAAAAAGAAATCATGTTTTAAAAGTGAACAAAACAATCATTGCCACAAGATTATTAAAATAATGTGACGAATTTATAAAATGGGAAGTAAACAACAATACCTTATGGAAGAAAACAAAATCGGTAAGTAGTATTGATGACTTGTAAATTTGTGGTTTGAAAAAGAATTACGTTGAAACGTGTGACCCCGTTGTAACAGCATATTCGTAATTTAAAAAGAAATCATGTTTCAAAAGTGAACAAAACAATCATTGCCACTAGATTATTAAAATAATGTGACGAATTTATAAAATGGGAAGTAAACAACAATACCTTATGGAAGAAAACAAATCGGTAAGTAGTATTGATAACTTGTATATTTGTGGTTTGAAAAAGAATTACGTTGAAACGTGTGACCCCGTTGTAACAGCATATTCGTAATTTAAAAAGAAATCATGTTTTAAAAGTGAACAAAACAATCATTGCCACTAGATTATTAAAATAATGTGACGAATTTATAAAATGGGAAGTAAACAACAATACATTATGGAAGAAAACAAAATCGGTAAGTAGTATTGATGACTTGTAAATTTGTGGTTTTAAAAAGAATTACGTTGAAACGTGTGACCCCGTTGTAACAGCATATTCGTAATTTAAAAAGAAATCATGTTTTAAAAGTGAACAAAACAATCATTGCCCCTAGATTATTAAAATAATGTGAGGAATTTATAAAATGGGAAGTAAACAACAATACCTTATGGAAGAAAACAAAATCGGTAAGTAGTGTTGATGACCTGTATATTTGTGGTTTGAAAAAGAATTACGTTGAAACGTGTGACCCCGTTGTAACAGCATATTCGTAATTTAAAAAGAAATCATGTTTTAAAAGTGAACAAAACAATCATTGCCACTAGATTATTAAAATAATGTGACGAATTTATAAAATGGGAAGAAAACAACAATACATTATGGAAGAAAACAAAATCGGTAAGTAGTATTGATGACTTGTAAATTTGTGGTTTGAAAAAGAATTACGTTGAAACGTGGGACCCCGTTGTAACAGCATATTCGTAATTTAAAAAGAAATCATGTTTTAAAAGTGAACAAAACAATCATTGCCACTAGATTATTAAAATAATGTGACGAATTTATAAAATGGGAAGTAAACAACAATACCTTATGGAACAAAACAAAATCAGTAAGTAGCATTGATGACTTGTATATTTGTGGTTTGAAAAAGAATTACGTTGAAACGTGTGACCCCGTTTTAACAGCATATTCGTAATTTAAAAAGAAATCATGTTTTAAAAGTGAACAAAACAATCATTGCCACTAGATTATTAAAATAATGTGACGAATTTATAAAATGGGAAGTAAACAACAATACCTTATGGAAGAAAACAAAATCGGTAAGTATTATTGATGACTTGTAAATTTGTGGTTTGAAAAAGAATTACGTTGAAACGTGTAACCCCGTTGTAACAGCATATTCGTAATTTAAAAAGAAATCATGTTTTAAAAGTGAACAAAACAATCAATGCCACTAGATTATTAAAATAATGTCACGAATTTATAAAATGGGAAGTAAACAACAATACCTTATGAAAGAAAACAAAATCGGTAAGTAGTATTGATGACTTGTATATTTGTGGTTTGAAAAAGAATTACGTTGAAACGTGTGACCCCCGTTGTAACAGCATATTCGTAATTTAAAAAGAAATCATGTTTTAAAAGTGAACAAACAATCATTGCCACTAGATTATTAAAATAATG
The DNA here is from genome assembly GCF_021521415.1 of Bidens hawaiensis. Taxonomy (NCBI): domain Eukaryota; kingdom Viridiplantae; phylum Streptophyta; class Magnoliopsida; order Asterales; family Asteraceae; genus Bidens; species Bidens hawaiensis. Next base: position 79,672 of record NW_027499079.1, on the reverse strand, counting down.
TGACGAATTTATAAAATGGGAAGTAAACAACAATACCATATGGAAGAAAACAAAATCGGTAAGTAGTATTGATGACTTGTAAATTTGTGGTTTGAAAAAGAATTACGTTGAAACGTGTGACCCCGTTGTAACAGCATATTCGTAATTTAAAAAGAAATCATGTTTTAAAAGTGAACAAAACAATCATTGCCACTAGATTATTAAAATAATGTGACGAATTTATAAAATGGGAAGTAAACAACAATACCATATGGAAGAAAACAAAATCGGTAAGTAGTATTGATGACTTGTAAATTTGTGGTTTGAAAAAGAATTACGTAGAAACGTGTGACCCCGTTGTAACAGCATATTCGTAATTTAAAAAGAAATCATGTTTTAAAAGTGAACAAAACAATCATTGCCACTAGATTATTAAAATAATGTGACGAATTTATAAAATGAGAAGTAAACAACAATACCTTATAGAAGAAAACAAAATCGGTAAGTAGTATTGATGACTTGTATATTTGTGGTTTGAAAAAGAATTACGTTGAAACGCGTGACCCCGTTGTAAAAGCATATTCGTAATTTAAAAAGAAATCATGTTTTAAAAGTGAACAAAACAAACATTGCCACTAGATTATTAAAATAATGTGACGAATTTATAAAATGGGAAGTAAACAACAATACCTTATGGAAGAAAACAAAATCGGTAAGTAGTATTGATGACTTGTAAATTTGAGGTTTGAAAAAGAATTACGTTGAAACGTGTGACCCCGTTGTAACAGCATATTCGTAATTTAATAAGAAATCATGTTTTAAAAGTGAACAAAACAATCATTGCCACTAGATTATTAAAATAATGTGACGAATTTATAAAATGGGAAGTAAACAACAATACCTTATGGAAGAAAACAAATCGGTAAGTAGTATTGATAACTTGTATATTTGTGGTTTGAAAAAGAATTACGTTGAAACGTGTGACCCCGTTGTAACAGCATATTCGTAATTTAAAAAGAAATCATGTTTAAAAGGTGAACAAAACAATCATTGCCACTAGATTATTAAAATAATGTGACGAATTTATAAAATGGGAAGTAAACAACAATACATTATGGAAGAAAACAAAATCGGTAAGTAGTATTGATGACTTGTATATTTGTGGTTTGAAAAAGAATTACGTTGAAACGTGTGACCCCGTTGTAATAGCATATTCGTAATTTAAAAAGAAATCATGTTTAAAAAGTGAACAAAACAATCATTGCCACTAGATTATTAAAATAATGTGACGAATTTATAAAATTGGAAGTAAACAACAATACCTTATGGAAGAAAACAAAATCGGTAAGTAGTTTGATGACTTGTATATTTGTGGTTTGAAAAAGAATTACGTTGAAACGTGTGACCCCGTTGTAACAGCATATTCGTAATTTAAAAAGAAATCATGTTTTAAAAGTGAACAAAACAATCATTGCCACTAGATTATTAAAATAATGTGACGAATTTATAAAATGGGAAGTAAACAACAATACCTTATGGAAGAAAACAAAATCGGTAAGTAGTATTGATGACTTGTATATTTGTGGTTTGAAAAAGAATTATGTTGAAACGTGTGACCCCGTTGTAACAGCATATTCGTAATTTAAAAAGAAATCATGTTTTAAAAGTGAACAAAACAATCATTGCCACTAGATTATTAAAATAATGTGACGAATTTATAAAATGGGAAGTAAACAACAATACCTTATGGAACAAAACAAAATCAGTAAGTAGCATTGATGACTTGTATATTTGTGGTTTGAAAAAGAATTACGTTGAAACGTGTGACCCCGTTTTAACAGCATATTCGTAATTTAAAAAGAAATCATGTTTTAAAAGTGAACAAAACAATTATTGCCACTAGATTATTAAAATAATGTGACGAATTTATAAAATGGGAAGTAAACAACAATACCTTATGGAAGAAAACAAAATCGGTAAGTATTATTGATGACTTGTAAATTTGTGGTTTGAAAAAGAATTACGTTGAAACGTGTAACCCCGTTGTAACAGCATATTCGTAATTTAAAAAGAAATCATGTTTTAAAAGTGAACAAAACAATCAATGCCACTAGATTATTAAAATAATGTCACGAATTTATAAAATGGGAAGTAAACAACAATACCTTATGAAAGAAAACAAAATCGGTAAGTAGTATTGATGACTTGTATATTTGTGGTTTGAAAAAGAATTACGTTGAAACGTGTGACCCCGTTGTAACAGCATATTCGTAATTTAAAAAGAAATCATGTTTTAAAAGTGAACAAAACAATCATTGCCATTAGATTATTAAAATAATGTGACGAATTTATAAAATGGGAAGTAAACAACAATACCATATGGAAGAAAACAAAATCGGTAAGTAGTATTGATGACTTGTAAATTTGTGGTTTGAAAAAGAATTACGTTGAAACGTGTGACCCCGTTGTAACAGCATATTCGTAATTTAAAAAGAAATCATGTTTTAAAAGTGAACAAAACAATCATTGCCACTAGATTATTAAAATAATGTGACGAATTTATAAAATGGGAAGTAAACAACAATACCATATGGAAGAAAACAAAATCGGTAAGTAGTATTGATGACTTGTAAATTTGTGGTTTGAAAAAGAATTACGTAGAAACGTGTGACCCCGTTGTAACAGCATATTCGTAATTTAAAAAGAAATCATGTTTTAAAAGTGAACAAAACAATCATTGCCACTAGATTATTAAAATAATGTGACGAATTTATAAAATGAGAAGTAAACAACAATACCTTATGGAAGAAAACAAAATCGGTAAGTAGTATTGATGACTTGTATATTTGTGGTTTGAAAAAGAATTACGTTGAAACGCGTGACCCCGTTGTAAAAGCATATTCGTAATTTAAAAAGAAATCATGTTTTAAAAGTGAACAAAACAAACATTGCCACTAGATTATTAAAATAATGTGACGAATTTATAAAATGGGAAGTAAACAACAATACCTTATGGAAGAAAACAAAATCGGTAAGTAGTATTGATGACTTGTAAATTTGAGGTTTGAAAAAGAATTACGTTGAAACGTGTAACCCCGTTGTAACAGCATATTCGTAATTTAATAAGAAATCATGTTTTAAAAGTGAACAAAACAATCATTGCCACTAGATTATTAAAATAATGTGACAAATTTATAAAATGGGAAGTAAACAACAATACCTTATGGAAGAAAACAAATCGGTAAGTAGTATTGATAACTTGTATATTTGTGGTTTGAAAAAGAATTACGTTGAAACGTGTGACCCCGTTGTAACAGCATATTCGTAATTTAAAAAGAAATCATGTTTAAAAGGTGAACAAAACAATCATTGCCACTAGATTATTAAAATAATGTGACGAATTTATAAAATGGGAAGTAAACAACAATACCTTATGGAAGAAAACAAAATCGGTAAGTAGTATTGATGACTTGTATATTTGTGGTTTGAAAAAGAATTACGTTGAAACGTGTGACCCCGTTGTAACAGCATATTCGTAATTTAAAAAGAAATCATGTTTAAAAAGTGAACAAAACAATCATTGCCACTAGATTATTAAAATAATGTGACGAATTTATAAAATTGGAAGTAAACAACAATACCTTATGGAAGAAAACAAAATCGGTAAGTAGTTTGATGACTTGTATATTTGTGGTTCGAAAAAGAATTACGTTGAAACGTGTGACCCCGTTGTAACAGCATATTCATAATTTAAAAAGAAATCATGTTTTAAAAGTGAACAAAACAATCATTGCCACTAGATTATTAAAATAATGTGACGAATTTATAAAATGGGAAGTAAACAACAATACCTTATGGAAGAAAACAAAATCGGTAAGTAGTATTGATGACTTGTATATTTGTGGTTTGAAAAAGAATTATGTTGAAACGTGTGACCCCGTTGTAACAGCATATTCGTAATTTAAAAAGAAATCATGTTTTAAAAGTGAACAAAACAATCATTGCCACTAGATTATTAAAATAATGTGACGAATTTATAAAATGGGAAGTAAACAACAGTACCTTATGGAAGAAAACAAAATCCGTAAGTAGTATTGATGACTTGTATATTTGTGGTTTGAAAAAGAATTACGTTGAAACGTGTGACCCCGTTGTAACAGCATATTCGTAATTTAAATAGAAATCATGTTTTAAAAGTGAACAAAACAATCATTGCCACTAGATTATTAAAATAATGTGACGAATTTATAAAATAGGAAGTAAACAACAATACCTTATGGAAGAAAACAAAATCGGTAAGTAGTATTGATGACTTGTATATTTGTGGTTTGAAAAAGAATTACGTTGAAACGTGTGACCCCGTTGTAACAGCATATTCGTAATTTATAAAGAAATCATGTTTTAAAAGTGAACAAAACAATCATTGCCATTAGATTATTAAAATAATGTGACGAATTTATAAAATGGGAAGTAAACAACAATACCTTATGGAAGAAAACAAAATCGGTAAGTAGTATTGATGACTTGTATATTTGTGGTTTGAAAAAGAATTACGTTGAAACGTGTGACCCCGTTGTAACAGCATATTCGTAATTTAAAAAGAAATCATGTTTTAAAAGTGAACAAAACAATCATTGCCACTAGATTATTAAAATAATGTGACGAATTTATAAAATGGGAAGTAAACAACAATACCTTATGGAAGAAAACAAAATCGGTAAGTAGTATTGATGACTTGTATATTTGTGGTTTGAAAAAGAATTACGTTGAAACGTGTGACCCCGTTGCAACAGCATATTCGTAATTTAAAAAGAAATCATGTTTTAAAAGTGAACAAAACAATCGTTGCCACTAGATTATTAAAACAATGTGACGAAAGTTGGTTTATCGTAATGAATAATGCGACACACCATGATATCAATAAGTAAAAACGTTAAAATATATTTTAGCTGACCTAATTAATAAAACATTAAGTAATATCATGTAGGATATTCTTTGGTAATATTGTACAGAATCATTAGAAATCCAGACCAGTATGTAGGGGTTAAGCTAAACGTACATCATTTAGTATGTTTATGAAATTTACCTAATTAGAGACTCCATAAAGTATTAACACATATATTTATAATAAACCAAATACAATTTACCTTTGAGACTATTAGTTATGGTTGGAACTTTAGCCCCCCTCACCCTATTTCATTGGTTTGCAATAGGCTTATGAGAAATGGGACTTTAGAGTATTCTTGTTAATTCCCTACCATATTTATATGGTTACACTAAAAAAAATATACTATAACACTTTTTTTCAATTAAAATATTTTCTTTATAACGTTATCATAGTCTTTTCTTTATCTTCTACTCATAAATACTTTAAGAAAACATTAAAAAGTTATATTGTGTAAACAATAAAAACCCAAATTTAAATTTATCATATAAGATTTTCTCCCTCCTCTACTCATAACAACTCATAATCATACCATATAATATACAAAACTAACTCACATATTTATAGGGAACTGGCTGAGAATGCTCTTAGTACTTTGGCAAGTGAGAGAAAAAAGAAATGGTAGGTTGAGTTTTTTTGTGCTTCAGTGGTTGTTTAATAGCCCTTTAATGATCATTAAGATGTGGCCTCTTAATCCGAATCCGAATTTTCGGATATCCGAGATTTTGATATCCGAATTTTCAGATAATTTCGGATTATTCTGATTCGAATATTTAGATATTTCGGATCCAGTTTTAGATTCAGATATTTTTGAACACCTTTACCCTTTGTTAGGATGCCATGCAGGCCACCCCATTTTTTTTACCATAACAAATAGTCTAACTAATTAAGAGGTAGACTCTTAATCAAATAAAAGTTAGAACTGATTAAGGAAAGATATTGTGGAGGTAGGATACCATATAACACGTATATCTATTCTAATAAAGTAAAATAATTATAGACATGTGTTAGTTTGTAGTTAATCCTCACAATTTTTTCCCTCCAAAACTAATATATGACATATATAAATAATTATTCATTTTTCTTTTACACTCCATTTATATTATATCTATAACATAATTAAATTATTAACATTATTTAAACTTTATTTATGTTTTATCTATACACTTTTATAAAATATAAATTATTTACATACTATAACACTATACATTGTTAGAATAAATTTAACAACATACTTGGTAAAATTCAAAAAACAACAACAAACCGTGTTTGTTAAATATTGAAAATAATATAATTTTAAATGTTATTATTAACTTATTATACTATTTATATTATTAAATGGTTAAAAGTTTATCCATATTTTAAAAATAAATCCATTTATCTGGTTTTTTTGTACATTGTCCTGTTAATTTAAAAAATTTATTTATTTTTTTGGTTAATTTAATAAACTATACATATATGTGTTAAATTGTAAGGATAGTATATACCAATCACTTTCAAATATGAAAAAGTTTATCATATTTGGTTTCTTGGATTTTTTTTTATCAAGGATTGCTTCGGGTTTTTTGTGGAACTTAAATTTGATTTTTACGAGTTAAAAGTTGATAAATAGATCGTTTGGTACAAATTAACTACATTTGGCTCAAATTTGTTAGGGGTAAAAATGGGTAATCTGAATATTTTTAAAAATTTAGGAATGCAAATAGATTTATCGTCAAACGTGTTACGAGTTCAAAGCTTTGGCTTGAAAATGTAAAACAATGAAAGTTAGAATTTAAATGTGATTAGGTTTCGAATTTACTTTAATGACATTTTTGGAAATAGTCAAAAGATTCGGGATTCAGGATTTTGCACATTGAGTATTTTCCCATGACTATTAAAATTTAAGAAAAAACGGCAAACACTTTCGACATAACATCTCCAGTCCTATCAATGCTTCTAACTTTTATCAAATTAGAAACATTTATGTTAGCATTGACCTTTTCTTAAATAGTGATCAGATTGTTGTATGTGAATCATGTCGTAAAAAATTGTGCTCAAATGAAAATTCACAAAATTGAACAGGTTAACCTGTTATTATTATTATTTTTTTGTCAGACAAAGTCAAGGAGCCCCTCAAACTTATCAAGTTTTTTTTATGGTGTAGCTCAAAACTATTATTATATAAGATGTATTCTCCTAAGTTGGTTCATTACCAAATTTCTATCAATTATACATATATGATACTGAGAATAAATTTTCAATAGATAGTGTTTTTGTGTATGTTTTTGCACGTGCATTATTTTTTTTATTAAGTTCATTTTTTTTTGGAAAAAGATATTTTGTGATATAAATAATATCAATTTATGTATAATGATACAAGCATATATGTGATACATTTTTCTGTATACATTATGTATTGCTTTATTTGTAACTAAATTATTTAGATCATCCTTTGTGTTACACGGTCTCTAAAGCTAGTATGATAATAAAAGAGCAAATCTCCCGCTGATGTGGAAGGCCTAACGTGGAGAAGATACACCTTCCGCGAAAGAAATATTATTATTAAGGAAAGCTAATCACCCGCAGAAGCGGAATATCTTCCGCCGAGAAATACATATAATCCGCGTTAGATATACTTAAGCCTTAAGAACTCAAAGAGTACAATGGAAGACATGTAGGGATAAAAGGGCAGCACGTGACAGGGAAGTGAGAGACCAATCATAGGTCTTTCTCGCATCGGTCAAGATATTAGGTTATGCTTATTTAGGATGCACTTAGTGTGTTCTCATATACAATTAAGTATGCCATGTTTTTGTTATTGGATGGCGTACATGCTATGACTAGGGTTTGTAAAAATTATAATTTGAATTAATGATGCAACATATGATAGGAGGGACCAGTCCATAAGACCATTTGTAATCATAATTCCCTCCTCTTAGACGTTATGCGCCACATGACGCCCAGTTAGAGTTATGGTTTTTTTTTGTAGAAAGAGGGTGTACTCATAATGCCTTACATCTGGGTGTTATGCGACACGTGGCTCCCAGTCACGTTTACACTTTTTTGCACCCTCCACCGGATCCAATTACCATGAAACCCACCGGATCCAATTATTCCGGCTACCATGAAAACCCACCACCGGATCCAATTATTCCGGCCACCATGAAAACCAACCACCGGATCCAATTATTCCAGCCACCATGAAACCCACCTGAGTGGATACAATTTCATCGGTGGAACGAAACCGCCAGCGAATGGTGGAATAGACGCGTATCTTGGCTGGATGTAAAGCCTCGTTCCCGGTGCCTCACTTTAACGTCGGATTTACTCATAAACACAGTTCTACAAATTAGAGTCTATTAAAACTTTCGCGGAAAATAAAACTTTAACCATTTATTACACAACATTTAATCTTTTCTTTGATACCATAACACAAAACATTATATTTAAAACATCATTTATTCCATATTCAGATGCCAGTCATTAAATCCATGCCATATGCCATCCTCATGCTAGCTCTTCGGTCTGATCACCTGCGTGCATACTAAAAGTCAGCTATGCTGAGTGAGTTCTAGTCAATCAAGCAACTTGTCATATAGCCACTACAGGCTTTTATATACGTGTCCGAAGGCACATAGTCCACTGTCTAACCTGTTACTGCTTAACCACTTAATTACCCCTACAACTTAGCCACTTAATTACTCCTACAACTTAGCCACTTATGCCACTTTAATAATGAAGGCACGCGTAGGCTTAACCTACCACGTACTCACGTTATGCCACTAACACTCTTACTAGACCCCTATCCACTTCTATCTCACTCTACTTCTAATCTTCTAAAACCCACTTCCTATCGGTACATTATTTACATAATAAGCAAGTCACATCGTGGAAGTCATATACACTAATAACCACTTGACAATCACTATCCTTGGCGATACGTGCAATATCCGAAGATCGTTCACGCACTGACAAGCATTATATAATAGCTACTTTGTATATCATCTATAGCATACACTTACCACTTAAAGTAAGTGTATTCACACTTCACATCGAGTATGCACACAGCCCCAAAACATAACAAGGAAATGGGGCTAGAAACTCACCTGAACTCGGTTACTTCTGCCGCTAATGGTTATCCCTTCTTGAGCTGTGCGCGACTAACTATTTAATAATTGAATATCAAATATCACTCTAGCCATTCTCATTGCTACTTAATTAGTCTTACGCGTCTAACCCAGTTTTACTTCATTGAATCATTACCCGGTTAGTTAATCGTTACTCGTTAACCCTTAAAGGTATCTTTCATGTATTAATAAAGTTCAAGGGCTATTATGTAATTATGTCATTCTACTTCTAAGTCCAGGGACTATTCTGTCATTCTTTCAAACTTAATTCGTTAATCAGAACATAGCCTGATTCGTTATTTTAGCATCTAGGCGAGTAATGAACTGACTCTTATAACGAACTGGCCTTGTAACGAACTGGACCCTCTGACGAACTGGTCCTTATAACGAATTAAACCTTTGACGAATCAGTCCACATAACGAACCAGTCCATATAGCGAATCAGTTCATGTAACGAACTGGACCTTCTAATTCGTTATCTCATGCTTAGAGAACTTCAACACGAACTGAGTCTAGTTCGTTTTCCTTTAACGAACCACTTGGCGAATCACCCTTGGTTCGTTAACTCCCCGCTAACGAATTAGGTTTAGGTCAGAGAATGTCAGAAACATTCTCTGACATTCCCTTACCTCGTACACATAATCTCCGGCGCCGCCATTGCCGGAATAGCGGGATCCGCAAGATCTCGCTGGTTTCACTACCGTTTTCACCGTTTTTCGTCCCGTTCGATCCAGATCTGAGCTAGGGTGATCCCTAAGCTCATATTAGGTTCGATTTATACCCGATTCCACCCGGATATCGTGACTTAAACGGTTTAACAGTGTCAGCTCGTCGTTTCGTTACTAAATCTAACGGGTTTGGATTTCTACAATATCATACTACTATCACCTCGGGTTGATGCTCGGTTTCTTCTTCTATTTCGGCTAGAGATAGAAAGTAGGATGAGAGAGATCTAAGTATGTGTTTTGGGTGGTGTATGGAATGGAATGAAAATGAATGGTTTAAGGCACAATTATGGTATTTATATGATGGGTCATGGGCTTGAGCCCATGATCTATCTTCCTGCCTTTCTAACCAAGTCCATTACCCATATTACTTGACCCACACAAGCCCGACTCATAATAACTCCTACTTTATTTTATTATTTCTCCACTATCCCGAGTAAACTTTCCCACCAATATTAAATAATATAATTAATATTATTTTAGAAATTTCCGGATGTTACAGTGGATCTTGGCGCGACGGCGGATACTTGGTGGAACACTCGCCGACGAATGGTGCGACAGCGGATACTTGGTTGGATCCTGTTCAATACCCACCAGTTGTTCAGCAGCTTAAATGGTAACAAAATAAACGGTCAAATATGTAACACCACATAAATAACCATATAATAATTTAGTTAAATATACTAACTTATAAATTAAAAGGACCAAACTTGAAAATTCTGAAAAATTCATCCATCGAGATACGCGATGGGACAAGCCTTAAGCCCATCGCGTAGCGCTATGGACTTGCACAAAAACCGAACCTTGGACGGCGTAACGATACGTGATGGCTAACCCTCTAAGACCATCGTGTAACGCGATGACTAGGTTAAGTAAGATGGGACACGTGTCCCACCACGTGTCAACATGTGGCACGATTTCACAGGCCACGTGTCACCACGTCACAAGGCGGTGTCAAAATGCGGCGTCGCGATACGCGACAGGGTAACAAAGAACCCATCGCGATACGATTTGCCTATAAAAAGGGGGTGACGGGTATTGAACCATCTCATCCCAAACACACCTACACTTTCACATAGTTAACATAGTAAGACGTGCCCGATTGCCGTAACAAACCGACGTTCCGTTTTCTTGATGTTCGTGCAAGTTTAGAAGCTATAATCGAGTTATAAGACTCTTTTCTTATTATCATTCTAAGTATCCGCATTAAGGTAGGAATTTCGTTTAAGTTATAAATATCAATTGAGGCTATGGCCTTTAACCTTGAAAAGGTTTTATAAAATTCTCTAAACATTCATAAATGAATTTTTCATAAACGTTACTTCATAACAAAATAATGTTAATAAAAGATATATTTTGACGGGCATGTAGTAAACTGTAAGGGTAATATCACTAGTAACAAGTTTCTTGCCTAACGAAAAGTAATTCGTACAAATCCCAATCAACCAAGGGACCCGTTTACCTGGAGAAACTTACCAACATGTTATAACCTATTAAGCCAAAACATGCTATATCAAACGTCACATAAAAACAAAGTGTTCATTCACAAATAAAGATAAACGATTTCAAGGTTAAGCTTAGAAATCATAGCTTAATCAAGAAACATTTTTCAAATATTTATACAAACCTATTTATGTATAGGTTAAATATCATTCTCATTCACAGTCAAGGTTTCAAACGCACACCGACGGTACATGTGAATACGTTAACCTTTATAAACAGTCAAAACATATTTATACTTGATGAGATGAACAAGTGTTTGTCTTAAAGAGCCAGTCAACGTTTACATGAGATTATGTGATCTCTAAAATGTTATAATAAAAAATAGAAAATAAAATCAACTTAGACATATTACACATGTGTCTAGATCTAAACATAATTGTTCAGCCTAAACAGTCAAAGGCTACGTGGCCGCGGGCTAACGGTCATAACTAGTTCCCCATTAAGGGCTACGTGGCTCGGGGAACACATTTGTGTGTGTAGGGCAGTGGTATATATACCGGAAGTAGAAATACTTCCGCTGAGCTTGTCAAGAAAACTATATTTGTATTGTAACTGTTTTCAAATCTTTTTGGAGTCATATGTGTTCACCAGCATATAGGTGACGTATTTTTCCAACCCATTGCAGGTAATTAAGCGTAAATAGCAATAGCAAGGATTAGAGTCTTTATGAAGATAGAAGCGCGTTACAAGATGGATCCGTTTTTGATAAACTAAATCCTTGTAATATGAACACATATTTTGTAAAATAAATACTTGGGTATTTATTCCCAAGTAAATTTTCAATGTAAATTAATATTATATTCAACTTAAAAGTATTCCGCTAAAAATTAAACCATAAACTCTGATATATTTACAAAACAGGTACCAGCTTGTGGTCGCACGCCTAAGCCCTAAGTCGAGGTGTGACAGGTTGGTATCAGAGCCACCGGTTTCAGCGAGTTAGGTATTTAAACATTAATACCTAAGCTTTAACCTTAAAAGTTATTATTATTATTTTATTATTTTTATTTTTATTCGTAGGGATAATATAGGATTGGTAAACTTCCTATCCCTAAAATAAACCAAGTGCAGATGTCTTACGTAAACTATCTTGGTCATAGACGCCGACTAGCCATTCGAACAAAACCGACATTCATTCACGAACCATCTTATATGGAGAGTAGCAATAGTTATTATACTAGCTTTTTCAATTAAAATCAACCGATCATTCCGATGTTACCATATGGGAGCCAACCCGTGTATCTCCCACGAAGTCAGCAATGTCTATTAAATCTCTGACAATACTGCCGACAACATTCCCCAATACTATCCATCTGAAATTCCAATTTACCATCCTTCCGAGGAGCAAGAAGTTCAGAGTAGGATTAAACAGGAAACTGATTCATCAATTTGGATGGACTGCCATTACGCCAGAGCAAATGGCACTTTGGATCGCCACCACCGAATTACCCATACCAAGTCCCGCAAACAGTTGCCGAACCAAGTTGTAAACCAAGGATGAGGGTTATATTACCCTATAAAACGAGATTAGTTCAATCACTAGTCAAAAATCTTTATGAATCGAAAGAGGATCCCGAGGAAGAAGATGAGGAAAAAGAGAATCCTTATTTTCCTCCATATGTTGGACCGAGACCATCAATTTCCCAGCAAGCTAATGAAATTCGTGAAGAGGAAAACCTTATCGAGGAATTTTATACTACTAATGTTCCCGACAAAGAAATGCATGCATACGTTGCAAATCGACACCTCCATCTATGAGAAAATGCTTATCTCTTCTCAGATGCATCTGCGCCTACGGAATATCCTAACCCACCTAATGCAGTGATGGACGAACCGCGGAACGAGAAAGTGAACAACAAGAAAATGGTAAAGAAATTGTTAAGAAATGTGACAAGATGAAAAATCTTGTTAAGAAATGGATTAAGGATTAGAATAGTTACTATGTATCATTTTCGACTGTTATGTTTTCTTTCTTGTAATATAAATAATGTAATATAAGAAAGTATGTCTTTTCCTAAATCTTGCCTTATTCATATAACAGCATGTCTGGACAAGATAAAGTTAACAGTAATCTCGATATGCAAATAAACAACAACAAAGAAAAGACTGTAGAAGAAAATATTCAAGCTATACCGAAGGATTATGTGCTCGGTATTCTTGATATATAAAAGAAGCTGTTAACCCACTCTATTAACTAATGAAAAACGATCCAAGTCGAACTGCCTCTCATTCTAATAAGAGGGTTAGTCGAAGCAAGAGTGAAACTGTGAATTCAAAGAGAGAATCTAGAAAAGAAACGGAAAAGAAAGAGAGTATTAAAAAGAAAGAAGAAAGTGATCAAGGCTTGACCACTGAAAATCACCTTCATGAGAAAACAAAGAAACTAAGAATTCAAGAAGGTTGTGATTTCAAAATATTCAAAGTTTATAATCCCAAGGAATTTCATGGAGATAAGGGAGCTTTTGTTACCCTCCGATGGTTGGAGGAGATGGAGTCGATTATACTAATAAGTAAGTGTACAGAAAGGGAGAAAGTTGTGACACCCGGTAAATTCCCAATCCCTTAAACCAAGTAATCAACCTAAATATTAGGTAATTATGTTATGTGCGCCCTGCGCGAGCGCGCCATGATAGTCAGCGCATGCATTTGTTATGTGCGCCCTGCGCGAGCGCGCCATGTTAGTCAGCGCGTGCATTTGTTATGTGCGCCCTGCGCTGAGCGCGCCATGTTAGTCAGCGCGTGCATTTGTTATGTGCGCCCTGCGCGAGCGCGCCATGTTAAGAACCTGCGTGGGCATATGTTATATGCGCCATGCGCGAGTGTATTGGTTTTATGTACCTTAACGTTATGTTGTCTAATGGGCTGACCATCCCGCATGATGCTAAGGCGGGTGCATCCTAAATCGTTTATGCGCGTGCGGAAGGGAACTAACCTCCCGCATGGCGGGGAACATTGAGAGCTAGTTTGTCTGAAGCTCCAAGATGGAATTGACTTCAACATAACTGATCACTATGTTGAAATACCAAGACCACCTGGAGAATCTACAAATGAAACTCAATGTCCCTAACTGCGAGAAGGTTACGCACCTACCCGCAGCAAAGAAATGTCCTTCACGCAGAAAGCTATGCGCACAAAGTAATACGCACAGAACACTTAGTCTATTCTCCAGACGAAAGGAAATTACTCCCGCCCAAAAGGAAACAGTAGCGTGTTTCAGAGATTTTCCACTTTTTACTGTACACTGACAAAAGTACCTGAAAAAGCACACTGTAACACGAAAAGTCAACTGTCAGCCACCCTATTCTCACCAACCCCAGACCTGCATGCCCTGACCAAATCAAATCAAAATCTTTTATCCACTACTCCACTCTTAAATAAATAATAATAATTTCCATACTTTATCATCATTACCCCTAGATATGAAAAGATTACAATCCCCTAAAGCAAGGGATTGTGTTCCCTTGAGTTTGCCTATAAATATGTAACCTAAATTATCACCCAAAACACACTCCAAAGAACTGCAAACTTGCACTAATCCTCTCCCAAGCATCCGTTGTTTTCATTTCCGATCCTGTTACTAGGTAAGCCGAGAATATAACCTTGAGATCTACTTTCCAACCCTTATATTCTCCTATTTCTTGATCTTAATATATATACTTCTTGTTATTTAATCGTATTCTAGACCTTCAATTCCGAGGCCAACACCAAGAAAACCCGAATCTCGATTTAATCCCTTAACAAGAACCACAGGTGAGTCTCACAGCCCCTATTTTCACTGTTTTCACTATTTTTAAACTGCTTTCGGGGCGAGGGACACGTACTTAAATAATGTTTTATCATGGTATACTTACAAGCTATGCAAGCGATTATGTGTTTAAATTATATTTCATGATGAACAATGCGAACGGTTATCTAAGGTTTTCGATGTATGTGCGCTAGAACTCGAGTAAGTGATCACTTTACCATTGGAACTCTAAGGGTAGGGACTGCTGGTTTGATCCACCCACTCGTAGGGGTCGCACCTCTTTGCATAGACGAGTGCCTAGTATGGTCATGGGGCAGTGCTATGGGTTTGAGCCCGCTCGTAGGGGTCGCGCCTCTTTGCATGGACGAGCGCCTTGTTTTCCGGCACAACGTCCGCGCGTAACCCGCGGGACGGAATTATTGATTAGCTCGTAGGGGCAACGCCTCTTTGCATAGACGAGCACGGTTTTTTTTTTCAGAAATGTCCACGCGTAAACCGCGGGACGGCATTATATTATTTAGCTCGTAGTGGCAGCGCCACTTTGCATGGACGAGCACACTTCCAGTAATGATCGCGCGTAGCCCGCGGAACGACTTTTATCAGAAATATGTGTCAGATCTATGTTTTCATACGGATTATCAAGTATATGTTTAGACATGAAATCATAAATGTGTTTCAATATGATTTTATCAATACTATGATGCAATGCGATTTATCAAGTTACTAAAACTTGTGAACTCACTCAGTTTATACTGATTCAAATGTTTTTACGTGTCTTTCAGGAGATAACTAGGTAGCGCATGGAGTCACACTTAGAGCACCTCACGCTGAACATCTAAAACTAGCTTTTTGGAAGATTTTAGTTCTATCCCTTCGATGCGCGTGGTTGTTCCCGCCGCGCAAGGGGATATGGCGTGGAAATCTTCAACAGTCTTTATACTTGGATGTTTTTATGTAATTTTTAAACAATGTAATGTATTTGTACTAAACTTTTCATGCGCAATGAAAATCTTTGAATGTTTGCAATGGCCCGTGCTTAATTATCAATCCCCACTCGCGCGCGCCCGGCTGTTTCCGCTGCTCAGGGCAGGGTGTGACAGATTGGTATCAGAGCACTGGTTATAGCGAACTAGGAAAAGAAGTTTTAACCTAGACTATAACCATTGGGGGAAATCGCATGAAATATTTTTCAAAGAAAATATTTTCAAAAGAAACTATACACACACTTAGGAACACGGGTCACACTGTCTAGTAAATAATGATAACATTATGCGCTCAGAGTACATGCGCTAAGTCTGATATATTTTCACTCTTTTAAAGCGAGAATGCCTCCAACTAAAGCCAAAGGAATTACCATGACACCCGAGGAACTCGCGGAAATAATCGCGCAAGCAATCGCAACACATGAGGCCAGCAAGGCCGAATCAAGTCAGGGTCGTCAGAATGAGACCCCAGAACCCGAATCAGGAGCCTTGGCCATTCAAGGGAACCGAAGGGGCCATTGGGCTCTACAACTGGATTGACAAGATGGAGACAGTTCTCTCCATTAGCGGATGTAGTGAGAACCAGAAGGTCCTTTACGCGACCTGCATGTTCCAAGAAGCAGCTTCGTCTTGGTGGAAGCTTCAAACGAAAACATTGGGGCGAGAAGTTGCTCTCCACAAGACCTGGGAGGAACTGAAGGAAATGATGATGAGAAAGTTCTGCTCTCGTGCAGAAATCCAGAGTCTACAACAGGAATTCTGGAACCACACCATGGTAGGAACGGATATCGACGCCTACAACAACCGGTACAACGAACTTTGCCAGTTGGTGCCAGACATGGCAAACACGGAGGAAAAGAAGATTGAGAGGTATATTTTCGGGTTACCTCCTGTTGTTAGGGTCCCGCTCAACGCCGCAGCGCCTCCAACTTTTGATGAGGCGGTAGCGCGGGCCATCACCCTTACAAGGGATACGGTCCGTGCGGGTATGTTAACTACGCGCGGAATCGAGCAGCGAACCTCTGATCCCAAGAGGAAATGGAACTCTCACCACCGAGGGTCCGACTCCAAGCAGCCACCGTTCAAGAAGCAGGAGAGCGCAAGGACTTACGCGATTCAGGCCGCGGAGCCACCACGAAAAGGATACAGCGGGCCTCGCCCATGGTGCAACAAATGCAAGTATCACCACGAGGGTGAATGCGCAAGAATCGAATGCGCCAAATGTGGCAGACCAGGGCACAAGACGATGAATTGCCGTGTCAGAGAAGCTGGAGCAAGCGACAACTGCTACGCATGCGGGAAGCCAGGGCATTTTAGTCGGGATTGCCCGCAAAAGGGGAACCAAGCTCGCGGGAGAGCTTTTGTGATCGGCGCAGGCGAAGCTAAAGAAGAGCCGAATGTGGTAACCGGTACGTTTTTGCTTAATGGACATTTTGCATCTGTCTTATTTGATACTGGCGCTGACCTAAGTTTTATATCCGCTGAGTTTAAAGACTCCCTAGGCCTAGCAACCAGTAGGCTAGACACGCCTTATACTATAGAACTAGCCAATGGTAGGCAGTTATGCGCGAACGAAAGAACTGAACAATGTGTTATAGTCATGGGAGGTCACGGGTTCAATATTAATTTGTTGCCAATAGACTTGGGAAGTTTTGACATTGTGGTAGGTATGGATTGGTTAGTCGAGAACCACGCGGAAGTTATTTGCCATGAGAAGCAGGTTCGGATCCCACTGTTGAACGGAGAAACCTTGGTAATTCAAGGGGAAAGAAGGGGAGTTGCGACGAAACTGATTTCGTGCCTAAAGGCGCGAGAGTGCCTAAGGAAAGGGTGCTACGCCTTCCTGGCGCATGTCGTAGAGAAGAAAGGAGATGAGCGAAGAATTGAAGACTTACCAGTAGTGCGCGAATTTCCAGAAGTTTTTCCTGAAGATTTGCCCGGATTACCGCCGCCGCGACAAGTCGAGTTTCGTATTGATTTGGTCCCAGGAGCTGCGCCAGTAGCTCGAGCGCCTTATCGATTAGCCCCATCTGAGATGCAAGAGCTATCCAATCAGTTACAGGAACTATTGGATAAGGGTTTCATACGCCCAAGCTTTTCACCTTGGGGAGCTCCAGTACTGTTTGTTAAGAAGAAGGATGGTTCGTTCAGAATGTGTATTGACTACAGGGAACTGAACAAGCTGACAGTCAAAAATCGGTACCCCTTACCGAGGATTGACGACTTATTTGACCAGTTGCAGGGATCCAGTTATTATTCGAAGATAGATCTACGGTCAGGATACCACCAACTTAGGGTCCATGAGGAAGATGTGCCAAAAACAGCCTTCCGATCTAGATACGGCCATTATGAGTTCTTAGTGATGCCTTTCGGGCTAACTAATGCGCCGGCTGTATTCATGGATCTGATGAACCGCGTATGCAAACCATACTTGGACAAGTTTGTGATTGTGTTTATAGATGATATTCTGATTTATTCACGGACCAAGGCCGAGCATGAGCAACACCTGAGATTGATTTTGGAATTGTTGAGGAAAGAAAAGTTGTATGCGAAGTTTTCCAAGTGCGAGTTTTGGCTTAGAGAAGTTCACTTTCTCGGTCACGTTGTAAACGAGAAAGGAATTCACGTTGATCCTTCCAAAGTCAAGGCCATCGAAAACTGGGAAGCGCCAAAAACCCCAACTGAGGTAAGGCAATTCCTAGGACTAGCTGGCTACTATCGACGCTTCATTGAGAACTTCTCCAAAATAGCTCTACCTCTGACCGCGCTAACTCAGAAAGACAAGAAGTTTGTTTGGGGCGAAAATCAGGAAACAGCATTTCAAATGTTGAAACAGAAGTTATGTAGTGCGCCAATTTTGTCTTTGCCCGAGGGGATGGATGACATCGTTGTTTACTGCGACGCTTCATATCAGGGACTTGGATGTGTCCTTATGCAGCGAGACAAAGTCATAGCGTATGCCTCACGCCAACTCAAGACCAATGAAAAAAACTACACAACGCATGATTTAGAACTTGGAGCGGTTGTCTTCGCGCTAAAGATTTGGCGCCATTACCTCTATGGTACAAAGTGTATAATCTTTACGGATCACAAGAGCCTTCAACATATATTTGATCAAAAGGATTTAAACATGAGGCAACGAAGATGGGTGGAGTTGTTGAATGATTATGATTGTAAAATTAAGTACCACCCTGGAAAGGCGAATGTGGTAGCAGACGCGCTAAATAGGAAGGAGCGAATACAAACGCTACGAGTCAAGGCTCTAAGGTTGACCATTCACGCAGATCTCTCTACCCGCATCCGAGACGCTCAGCAAGAAGCCTTGAAACCAGAGTTTGTTAAAAACGAATGCCTTGGGGGTATGGTTAAGAGTTTGGAACTTAAAGAGAACGGCAATCTGTATTTCGCTAACCGCATATGGGTCCCTCTCAAGGGAGGATTGCACGAGCAAGTATTGAACGAAGCTCACAAGACGCGGTATTCCGTACATCCTGGCGCAGACAAGATGTACCAAGATGTTAAAACGCTGTATTGGTGGCCCAATCTTAAAGGCGCCATCGCGACGTATGTCAGTAAGTGCCTGACGTGTTCGAAGGTGAAGGCTGAATACCAGAGACCATCAGGGTTGCTTCAGCAGCCAGAAATTCCCATGTGGAAGTGGGAACAAATCTCTATGGACTTCATCACCAAACTGCCAAGGACACCTGGGGGTTATGACACAATATGGGTTATTGTGGATCGGCTAACTAAGTCAGCGCACTTCCTGCCGATCAAGGAAACCGATAAGATGGAAAAATTAGCCCGACTGTATATTCGAGAAGTAGTTTCAAAACATGGAGTCCCAGTGTCCATCATTTCTGATAGAGATAGTCGGTTCACATCAAGGTTTTGGAGATCGTTACAAGGGGCTTTAGGTACTCGTCTTGACATGAGTACGGCATATCATCCTCAAACGGATGGGCAAAGCGAGCGAACAATCCAGACATTGGAAGATATGCTACGCGCGTGCGCAATCGATTTCGGAGGTAGCTGGGATACTCATCTCCCATTGGTTGAATTTTCTTACAACAACAGCTATCACACAAGCATCAAGGCTGCGCCATTCGAAGCTCTGTATGGGCGCAAGTGTAGATCCCCACTGTGCTGGGCTGAAGTAGGTGACAAGCAAATGACTGGTCCAGAATTGATCCAAGAAACAACAGACAAGATTTTTCAGATAAGGGATCGCCTTAAGACAGCGCGCGACAGACAGAAGAGCTACGCAGATGTGCGAAGGAAACCATTGGAATTTCAAGTAGGGGATAAAGTACTTTTGAAAGTCTCTCCATGGAAAGGAGTCCCCCGTTTCGGCAAGCGAGGAAAGTTGAATCCGCGCTTCATTGGACCATTTGAGATCCTGGAAAGGATCGGTCCGGTTGCTTATAAACTCCGTTTACCCGCCGAACTCAGTGGAGTTCATGATACGTTTCATGTGTCCAACCTCAAAAAGTGCTTATCTGACGAAACGTTGATTTTGCCGTTGGAAGAGATTCACATCGACAAACAGCTGCACTTCGTAGAAGAACCTATAGCAGTAACCGATTGGAAAGAACAAAAGTTACGCAGAAGCAGAATCAAGTTAGTAAAGGTTCAATGGAACTCGAGGCGTGGGCCTGAATTCACTTGGGAAAGAGAAGACCAGATGCGCCAGAGATACCCACACCTCTTTCAGAACATGGCTTCTACCAGCAACGTCTCCTAAATTTCGGGACGAAATTCGCTTAACAGGGGGAGAATGTGACACCCGGTAAATTCCCAATCCCTTAAACCAAGTAATCAACCTAAATATTAGGTAATTATGTTATGTGCGCCCTGCGCGAGCGCGCCATGATAGTCAGCGCGTGCATTTGTTATGTGCGCCCTGCGCGAGCGCGCCATGTTAGTCAGCGCGTGCATTTGTTATGTGCGCCCTGCGCGAGCGCGCCATGTTAGTCAGCGCGTGCATTTGTTATGTGCGCCCTGCGCGAGCGCGCCATGTTAAGAACCTGCGTGGGCATATGTTATATGCGCCATGCGCGAGTGTATTGGTTTTATGTACCTTAACGTTATGTTGTCTAATGGGCTGACCATCCCGCATGATGCTAAGGCGGGTGCATCCTAAATCGTTTATGCGCGTGCGGAAGGGAACTAACCTCCCCGCATGGCGGGAACATTGAGAGCTAGTTTGTCTGAAGCTCCAAGATGGAATTGACTTCAACATAACTGATCACTATGTTGAAATACCAAGACCACCTGGAGAATCTACAAATGAAACTCAATGTCCCTAACTGCGAGAAGGTTACGCACCTACCCGCAGCAAAGAAATGTCCTTCACGCAGAAAGCTATGCGCACAAAGTAATACGCACAGAACACTTAGTCTATTCTCCAGACGAAAGGAAATTACTCCCGCCCAAAAGGAAACAGTAGCGTGTTTCAGAGATTTTCCACTTTTTACTGTACACTGACAAAAGTACCTGAAAAAGCACACTGTAACACGAAAAGTCAACTGTCAGCCACCCTATTCTCACCAACCCCAGACCTGCATGCCCTGACCAAATCAAATCAAAATCTTTTATCCACTACTCCACTCTTAAATAAATAATAATAATTTCCATACTTTATCATCATTACCCCTAGATATGAAAAGATTACAATCCCCTAAAGCAAGGGATTGTGTTCCCTTGAGTTTGCCTATAAATATGTAACCTAAATTATCACCCAAAACACACTCCAAAGAACTGCAAACTTGCACTAATCCTCTCCCAAGCATCCGTTGTTTTCATTTCCGATCCTGTTACTAGGTAAGCCGAGAATATAACCTTGAGATCTACTTTCCAACCCTTATATTCTCCTATTTCTTGATCTTAATATATATACTTCTTGTTATTTAATCGTATTCTAGACCTTCAATTCCGAGGCCAACACCAAGAAAACCCGAATCTCGATTTAATCCCTTAACAAGAACCACAGGTGAGTCTCACAGCCCCTATTTTCACTGTTTTCACTATTTTTAAACTGCTTTCGGGGCGAGGGACACGTACTTAAATAATGTTTTATCATGGTATACTTACAAGCTATGCAAGCGATTATGTGTTTAAATTATATTTCATGATGAACAATGCGAACGGTTATCTAAGGTTTTCGATGTATGTGCGCTAGAACTCGAGTAAGTGATCACTTTACCATTGGAACTCTAAGGGTAGGGACTGCTGGTTTGATCCACCCACTCGTAGGGGTCGCACCTCTTTGCATAGACGAGTGCCTAGTATGGTCATGGGGCAGTGCTATGGGTTTGAGCCCGCTCGAAGGGGTCGCGCCTCTTTGCATGGACGAGCGCCTTGTTTTCCGGCACAACGTCCGCGCGTAACCCGCGGGACGGAATTATTGATTAGCTCGTAGGGGCAACGCCTCTTTGCATAGACGAGCACGGTTTTTTTTTCAGAAATGTCCACGCGTAAACCGCGGGACGGCATTATATTATTTAGCTCGTAGTGGCAGCGCCACTTTGCATGGACGAGCACACTTCCAGTAATGATCGCGCGTAGCCCGCGGAACGACTTTTATCAGAAATATGTGTCAGATCTATGTTTTCATACGGATTATCAAGTATATGTTTAGACATGAAATCATAAATGTGTTTCAATATGATTTTATCAAGACTATGATGCAATGCGATTTATCAAGTTACTAAAACTTGTGAACTCACTCAGTTTATACTGATTCAAATGTTTTTACGTGTCTTTCAGGAGATAACTAGGTAGCGCATGGAGTCACACTTAGAGCACCTCACGCTGAACATCTAAAACTAGCTTTTTGGAAGATTTTAGTTCTATCCCTTCGATGCGCGTGGTTGTTCCCGCCGCGCAAGGGGATATGGCGTGGAAATCTTCAACAGTCTTTATACTTGGATGTTTTTATGTAATTTTTAAACAATGTAATGTATTTGTACTAAACTTTTCATGCGCAATGAAAATCTTTGAATGTTTGCAATGGCCCGTGCTTAATTATCAATCCCCACTCGCGCGCGCCCGGCTGTTTCCGCCGCTCAGGGCAGGGTGTGACATACGTAAACTTCCTATCCCTAAAATAAACCAAGTGCAGATGTCTTACGTAAACTATCTTGGTCATAGACGCCGACTAGCCATTCGAACAAAACCGACATTCATTCACGAACCATCTTATATGGAGAGTAGCAATAGTTATTATACTAGCTTTTTCAATTAAAATCAACCGATCATTCCGATGTTACCATATGGGAGCCAACCCGTGTATCTCCCACGAAGTCAGCAATGTCTATTAAATCTCTGACAATACTGCCGACAACATTCCCCAATACTATCCATCTGAAATTCCAATTTACCATCCTTCCGAGGAGCAAGAAGTTCAGAGTAGGATTAAACAGGAAACTGATTCATCAATTTGGATGGACTGCCATTACGCCAGAGCAAATGGCACTTTGGATCGCCACCACCGAATTACCCATACCAAGTCCCGCAAACAGTTGCCGAACCAAGTTGTAAACCAAGGATGAGGGTTATATTACCCTATAAAACGAGATTAGTTCAATCACTAGTCAAAAATCTTTATGAATCGAAAGAGGATCCCGAGGAAGAAGATGAGGAAAAAGAGAATCCTTATTTTCCTCCATATGTTGGACCGAGACCATCAATTTCCCAGCAAGCTAATGAAATTCGTGAAGAGGAAAACCTTATCGAGGAATTTTATACTACTAATGTTCCCGACAAAGAAATGCATGCATACGTTGCAAATCGACACCTCCATCTATGAGAAAATGCTTATCTCTTCTCAGATGCATCTGCGCCTACGGAATATCCTAACCCACCTAATGCAGTGATGGACGAACCGCGGAACGAGAAAGTGAACAACAAGAAAATGGTAAAGAAATTGTTAAGAAATGTGACAAGATGAAAAATCTTGTTAAGAAATGGATTAAGGATTAGAATAGTTACTATGTATCATTTTCGACTGTTATGTTTTCTTTCTTGTAATATAAATAATGTAATATAAGAAAGTATGTCTTTTCCTAAATCTTGCCTTATTCATATAACAGCATGTCTGGACAAGATAAAGTTAACAGTAATCTCGATATGCAAATAAACAACAACAAAGAAAAGACTGTAGAAGAAAATATTCAAGCTATACCGAAGGATTATGTGCTCGGTATTCTTGATATAATAAAAGAAGCTGTTAACCCACTCTATTAACTAATGAAAAACGATCCAAGTCGAACTGCCTCTCATTCTAATAAGAGGGTTAGTCGAAGCAAGAGTGAAACTGTGAATTCAAAGAGAGAATCTAGAAAAGAAACGGAAAAGAAAGAGAGTATTAAAAAGAAAGAAGAAAGTGATCAAGGCTTGACCACTGAAAATCACCTTCATGAGAAAACAAAGAAACTAAGAATTCAAGAAGGTTGTGATTTCAAAATATTCAAAGTTTATAATCCCAAGGAATTTCATGGAGATAAGGGAGCTATTGTTACCCTCCGATGGTTGGAGGAGATGGAGTCGATTGTACTAATAAGTAAGTGTACAGAAAGGGAGAAAGTTCAATATACCTCCCAAATGTTCAAGGGGGAGGCACTTGAATGGTGGAATACCCTGATCGGAATCAAGGGTAGAGAGAATTTATATAATTTGGATTAGGCAACGTTTAAATCAATTATATTAAAGAAGTTTTGTCCGATTAATGAAATGGACCAAATACAAATTAAACTGTGGAATCACAAGGTTGTGGGAACAAACCTCAAGGAATATAACACTAAATTTCTTGAGCATTGTAGAATTGTCCCTCATTTGGTCACACCTGAAATTAACAAAATGACACGATACACTTACGGATTACCAATCAAAATCCGTGATCTGGTTCGTTCACATATGCCGTCCACGAAGTACTCTGCCATGGAGTTGGCAAAATATTTGATGGGTGGGATGATTAGGAACAGGGTTGAGAAGAAGAAAGATGATGGAAAAACGCCAGTTGGAGGTAAAATAAGGAAAATTGAGAAGAAGAGGGAAGGGACAATTTTGTATAATCGTCTTGTTTGCAAATCTTGTGGTAGGAGACATTTCGGTAGATGTCTTCGACCAACCAACACAGTTGCATGTAATTTTTGCAAGAGACCGGGCCATGTGGAAGCTGACTGTAAGAGGAAGGCAGTGGTGTGTTTTGATTGTGGAGAGAAGGGGCATTTTAGCAATGAATGTCCAAAGAGGAAGCTGACAACAGCAGCGGCTGGTGCAAGTGGTAGCGGTGTGAAGACCGATGCCAAGAAAGGAAACGCAAGGGTCTTAATGTTGGATACCCAGAAGGCAGCTGACATACCGGGCTAATCACCGGTATGTTTCCTATTAATAATGTTTATGCTAGGGTTTTATTTGACTCAGGTGCAAACCAAAGTTTTATAGATTATAAATTCTATAGTCTATTGAGTGAACCCTTAGTTAAAATAGATAAACATTATGAAGTTGAAACTGCTGATGGAAGTATAAGTAGAATAATCGAGGCTTTAGATAACACAACAATTTTATTAGCCGATCACGTCATACCTGTACGACAGTTACCCATGACATTGGCAGGTTTTGATGTAGTTTTAAGTATGGATTGGTTATCCTCTAATCAAGCCCATATCTTATATGGTGATAAAGTTATTGACATCCGGACGTCTAACAATAAAACCATTCGAATAACCGGTGATAAAGAAGCAGTAAAGGTAGGAATAATTTCAAAGATTAAAGCAAGTAGTTGCTTAGGTAAGGGATGCCTTGCATTCATGGCCTATGTAACTAAAGAAACGAACCTAAAAATATGGAAGATGTGCCAATCGTATATGAATTTCAAGATGTGTTTCCTGATGAGTTACCAAGAGCCCCACCAGATAGAGAAGTATAATTTAGTATCGATCTTGTACCAGGAACTTCACCGATAGCTAAGTCTCCTTATAGACTAGCACCCACGGAGATGAAGGAATTGAAGAAACAGTTAGATGAGCTTTTGGAAAAAAGGATTCATAAGACCAAGTTCGTCACCATGGGGAGCTCCAATCTTGTTTGTAAAGAAGAAGGACGGATCAATGAGAATGTGTATATATTATAGAGAGTTATATAAGGTTACGATCAAGAACAAGTATCCATTACCAAGAATCGACGATTTGTTTAATCAACTCCAAAGAGCAAGTTGTTTTTCTAAAATTAATCTTAGATCGGGTCACCATCAGTTGAAAGTACAAGAGGAAGATATCCCTACAACAACATTTAGAACCCGATACGGACATTATGAGTTCATCGTTATGCCGTTTGGACTCACTAATGCTCTGACAGCTTTCATGGACATGATGAATCGTATTTGTAAACCATATCTTTACAAGTTTGTTATCGTATTCATTGATGACATTCTTGTTTATTCAAAATCCAAAGACGATCATCAAGTACATCTCAAAATCATACTTGAAACCTAAAGAAACGAGAAATTGTACGCCAAATTCTCTAAATGTGAATTTTGGTTATCTGAAGTTCAATTTCTTGGTCATGTTATAAACGAAAAGGGTATTCAAGTAGATCTAGCAAATATAGAAGCCATTACCAAATAGGAGAAACCCAAGGCACCAACCCAAGTAAGAAGTTTTCTAGGATTAGCTGGATATTACCGAAGATTCATACAAGAATTTTCCAGAATATCTGTCCCATTAACTTCACTCACAAGGAAATCAATTAAGTTTGAGTGTGGACCGAAACAAGAGGAAGCCTTTGAAACACTTAAACAAAAATTAACTAATGCACCTATCTTGGCCTTGCCAGAAGGATTGGATAACTTTACCATTACTGTGATGCATCACACATGGGAATGGGATGTGTTTTGATGCAAGGAAAGAAAGTAATTGCTTATGCTTCAAGACAATTAAAAGTTCACGAGAAGAACTATACCACACACGACCTTGAATTGGGGTCTATAATTTTCGCGTTGAAGTTATGGCGACATTACTTATATGGTGTAAAGTTTATAGTATATACTGATCACAAAAGTTTTAAGCATATATTTGATCAAAAAGAAGTGAACATGAGACAAAGGCGTTGGCTGGAAACGCTTAATGACTACGACTGTGAGATCATATACCATGAAGGAAAATGTTGTGGCTGACGCCTTAAGTAGAAAGGAACATGAAAAGCCAAAGCGAGTTCGAGCTCTTAGATAAAAACTTAAAGTTGGTTTAGCTAACCAGATTAAAGAAGCTCAGAAGTTGGCACTGGAGGAAGGAAACATTAAAGCTGAAAGAGAGAACGGTACCATTGATCAATTGGTTAAATGAAGTGACGAGATACTTAGACTTAGTACAAGGATTTAGGTACCAATGGTTGGGAATTTAAGAAACAAGATTCTTGAAGAAGCTCATAAATCCAAGTACATGATGCATCCAGGAAGCGACAAGATGTACCACAATCTGAAAAATGATTATTGGTGGATCGGGTTGAAAAAGGATATGGCCTTATATGTTGCCAAATGTCTAACGTATTCTAAAGTAAAGGCCTAACATCAAAATCCATTAGGATTATTACAACAACCTGAAATACCAATATGGAAATGGGATATGATAACCATGGATTTCATCATGAAGTTACCTAAAACATCTCGCTAGAATGATGCAATCTGGGTTATTGTAGATAGACTTACCAAGTCTGCTCATTTAATTCCGATACAAGAAACGTTTAGCATGGATAAGTTAGCACAGTTATACGTCGAAAACATAGTATCTTTGCATGGTGTGCCGTTATCCATCATTTCTGACAGAGATAGCCGTTTCACTTCAAAATTTTGGTCAAGCTTTCAAAAAGCAATGGGGACTCGACTAAATTTAAGTATTGCATACCATCCCCAAACTGATGGCCAAAGTGAACGTATAATTCAAACTTTGGAAGATATGCTTCGTGGCTGTGTCATCGACTTAGGAGGAAGTTGGGAAACTCATCTCACTTTAATGGAATTCTCGTACAACAATAGTTATCATATGAGTATCCAGATGGCACCATTTGAAGCATTGTATGGACAGAATTGTAGAACACCTGTGTGTTGGTCTGAAACAGGTGATAGTCAATTGTTTGGACATGAAATTGTTCAAAGAACCACATATCAAGTAATACAAATTTGTGAATGATTGAAGGCATCGAGAGATAGACAAAAGAGCTATGCGGATATTCGCCGCAAGCCATTGGAGTTTAAAGAAGGCGATAGAGTGTTATTGAAAGTATCACCTTGGAAAGATGTAGTAAGATTTGGAAAGAAGGGAAAACCGAGTCAACGCTTTGTTGGACCATTCAAGATACTTTAAAAGATTGGGCCAGTTGTTTATCGACTGGAGTTACCTGATGAAATGAAAGGCATTCATGTCGCATTTCACATATCTAACCTACGCAAGTGTTTAGCCGACGAAACTCTTGCCATGTCATCGATAGATGTTAAAGTCAACGAGAAACTTAAGTTTGTAGAACAACCGATTCAGATAGAAGACAACATAATCAAGTTCTCAAGCACAAACGATACAAGCTCGTAAAAGTTAAATGGGATTCAAGATGAGGACCTGAATATACGTGGAATTCGAGTCAGAAATGAAGAAGAAATATCCCTATCTATTCCAATAAATCTCGAGGATGAGATTATGCAAAAGGTGGGGAGGATATAACACCGCGTAAATAACCATATAATAATTTAGTTAATTATACTAACTTATAAAGTACAAAGACCAAACTTGAAAATTCTGAAAAATTCATCCATCGCGATACGCGATGGGACAAGCCTTAAGCCCATCGCGTAGCGCTATGGACTTCCACAAAAACCTAGGCTTGGGTGGTGTAGCAATACGCGATGGCTGACCCGTTAAGACCATCGCGTAGTGCGATGACTAGGATAAGTAAACTGGGAGATGTGTCCAACCACGTGTCAGCACGTGGCACGATTTGACATGCCACGTGTCACCACGTCACAAGGCGGCGTCAAAATGCGGCGTCACGATACGCGGCGGGGTAACAAAAAATCCATCGCGTATCGTGATGGGTTACGGGATTTGCCTAAAAAGGGGGGTGACGGGTATTGAACCATCTCATCCCAAACACACATCCACTTTCACATATTTAACATAGGAAGGCGTGCCCGATTGCCGTAACAAACCGACGTTCCGCTTTCTCAAAGTTCGTGCAAGTTTAGAAGCTATAATCGAGTTATTAGATACTTAAGCAAGTTAAAGGAAGATCCTACCGTCAAAAGTCTTTTCTTATTATCATTCTAAGTATCCGCATTAAGGTAGGAATTTCGCTTAAGTTATAACTATCTATCGAGGCTATGGCCTTTAACCTTGAAAAGGTTTTATAAACATTCTATAAACATTCATAAACGAGTTTTTCATAAACGTCACTTCATAACAAAGTAATGTTAACAAAATATATATTTTGACGGGCATGTAGTAAACTGTAAGGGTAATATCACTAGTAATAAGTTTCTTGCTTAAGGAAAAGTAATTCGTACAAATCCCAATCAACCAAGGGACCCGTTTACTTACTTGGAGAAACTTACCAACGTGTTATAACCTATTAGCCAAAGCATGCTATATCATACGTCACATAAAAACAAAGTGTTTCATTCACAAATAAAGATAAACGATTTCAAAGTTAAGCTCAGCAATCCTAGCTTAATCAAGAAACATCATTCAAATATTTATACAAACCTATTTATGTATAGGTTAAATATTATTCTCATTCACAGTCAAGGTTTCAAACGCACACCGACGGTACATGTGAATACGTTAACCGTTATAAATAGTCAAAACATATTTATACTTGATGAGATGAACGGGTGTTTTTCTTAAAGAGTCAGTCAACGTTTACATGAGATTACGTGATCTTTAAAACATTATAATACATAGTAGAAAATAAAATCAACTCGGACCGATTACACATGTGTTTAGATCTAAACATAACTGTTCAGCCTAAACAGTCAAAGGCTACGTGGCCACGGGCTAACTGTCATAACTAGTTCCCCATTAAGGGCTATGTGGCTCGGGGAACACATTTGTGTGTAGGGCAGTGGTACATATATTAGAAGTAGAAATACTTCCGCTGAGCTTGTCAAGAAAACTATATTTGTATTGTAACTGTTATTCAAATCTTTTTGGAGTCATACGTGTTCACCAGCATATAGGTGACGTATTTTTCCAACCCATTGCAGATAATTAAGAATAAGTAGCAAAAGCAAGGATTGGAGTCTTTATGAAGATAGAAGCACGTTACAAGATTGCTCTGTTTTTGATAAATTAAATCCTTTTAATATGAACACATATTTTGTAAACTAAATACTTGGGTATTTAATTCTCAAGTAAATTTTTGATTTAAATTAATATTATATTCAACCTAAAAGTCTTATGCTAAATATTAAACCATAAACTCTGATATATTTACAAAACATGTACCAAATTGTGGTCACACGCCTAAGCCGTAAACATGTTTGAAATTCGAGCCATTGAAGCGTTTTGTAGAAAACGCATATCGGAAACGCTAACTAAAAACGCCAGGGGGGATGTGCCCTCGGCGTTATCGGCCAAAACACCACCAAACCGCCACCACTATGGGTGATCTAACTACCGGTTCTCATAAATGACTCAAGTCAAAACACGTTTGACCTTCTGAATTACGGGACCTCGAATTAATCGTAAACAACGTAGTATAAATTGGGATGACATTGGTGTGGTGAAATCTCATAAATAATTAGGAACTAGCAGTGAATTATATATTCCTCATTTTTAGTGATAGAATATTTGGGTTTTTTAACGAAGACTTAAGTTGGATCTCTATTGGTATATTTTGGGTGGACATTGGCACTACAAATTTGAGTTACGAGGTTGCCATTTTGAATCTCGAACCCACCCAGGTTTTAGTCCCACTATGTGTTATGTTAGAGGGTTCCACTTTTGTGGTGTCACAATGATTGTCAAGTGTCAGACGACGGTAAAGTTTCTTGGGAGAACACCTAAGCCAAACCCTGAAGCCAGTGTGGACCCAGTCTAGACAACATAGTCTGGTCAGAGAGGGCAACAAAACTCTCCAAATAAGAGAGTGCGGTGACCTAACACACAAGAAAGTCGTTATTATAAAAAAAAAATAGTGAATTATATATTTATTGCTTTTAAATAACTCTTATCATAAAAATAGAGTGTTGCTAAACGTACCCCGCTCTTCTCTGTTTTATTAAACGTACACCCTCCTCCAAATATCACATTAATGCAATTTAAACCTTTTCGTTTTACTTTTTGCAATTTCGTTATATTTTACTGTAATTATATATATATACGGTTGGGTTATAATAAAAACATGGTTGAGTTGTGAAAACCATGTAAACACAACATAGACCACATATTCAAATAATTCTATTGATTTGTGTGGTCCATATTAAAAGTGAATAAAAAACTAAAATCAATTTCAGTAAACATTTCAATTAATACAAAAAAGGCAATCTAGTAAATTCACTCTAACCACTTTTCAACTTTCTCTTTCCTCCTATAATTTCAATTTTCTCTTTCCTACTTTTTCCCTTACATCATCTCTTTTCTCTAACCATTTTTCAACTTTCTCTTTCCTCTAACCACTTTTCGGAGTCACACTTTTCGGCTTGACTTCCGACGGGAACTCAAAACCAACGGAAAAACTTAACCTTGACCTTGGTCCCGAGTTAGTGACGTCACCATAAGGAAATCAGATTTGGTCGGCGAGTTATGGGTTGTTCAGATCTGTGGCAGAGAAGAAAATTGTGGAGGTTGTTATCGGCTTCTTGGTAGGGTTTAAATGCTAAAAACAAACTCACCGGAGACAAAATTCGCCAACTGGAGACAGATCCGTCAACCGGTGATAGATCCACTCTCTCTCCACGATGGAGAGACGAACAGATATGCCAGTGTGGACCCAGTCTAGACAACATAGTCTGGTCAGAAAGGGCAACAAAACTCTCCAAATAAAAGAGTGCGGTGACCTAACACACAAGAAAGTCGTTATTATAAAAAAATAGTGAATTATATATTTATTGCTTTTAAATAACTCTTATCATAAAAATAGAGTGTTGCTAAACGTACCCCGCTCTTCTCTGTTTTATTAAACGTACACCCTCCTCCAAATATCACATTAATGCAATTTAAACCTTTTCGTTTTACTTTTTGCAATTTCATTATATTTTACTGTAATTATATATATATATACGGTTGGGTTATAATAAAAACATGGTTGAGTTGTGAAAACCATGTAAACACTACATAGACCAAATATTCAAATAATTCTATTGATTTGTGTCGTCCATATTAAAAGTGAATAAAAAACTAAAATCAATTTCAATAAACATTTAAATTAATACAAAAAGGGCAATCTAGTAAATTCACTCTAACCACTTTTCAACTTTCTCTTTCCTCCTATAATTTCAATTTTCTCTTTCCTACTTTTTCCCTTACATCATCTCTTTTCTTTAACTATTTTTCAACTTTCTCTTTCCTATAACCACTTTTCGGAGTCACACTTTTCGGCTTGACTTCCGACGGGAACTCAAAACCACCGGAAAAACTTAACCTTGACCTTGGTCCCGAGTTAGTGACGTCACCATAAGGAAACTAGATTTGGTCGGCGAGTTATGGGTTGTTCAGATCTGTGGCAGAGAAGAAAATCGTGGAGGTTGTTATCGGCTTCTTGGTAGGGTTTAAATGCTAAAAACAAACTCACCGGAGACAAAATCCGCCAACTGGAGACAGATCCGTCAACCGGTGATAGATCCACTCTCTCTCCACGATGGCGACGACGAACAGATCTGTCAACCGTCAACCCACTGGTGACGTCCTCTATGTGTTGCAGGTAATGGAGATGATGGGTTAGTGATGGTAAGGTAGTGATCAATTAGTGATGCTAGTGAGTTATAGATCTTTGAGTTTGAGTTTGAGTTTGAATATCAAATGAAAGAGAGAGAAAGTGATTATTTGATTTAATGATTGGTATAAATGACAAGGAAAGAGAGAGTGGATCATATAAAATTACATATGTGCCCTTCAGAAAATAAAAAAGACCTATGTGGGTTTTTATTCTAGACTTTCCCTATATATATATATGATCACGATCATATGAGAACTATTTTGTAATTGAGAACTTTGAGAACCATTTTAAACCACAAAAAACCTAAAATAAAAAAATCATAAATATAAAATAACGCAAAAATGAAAAAAGTAAAAAAATCAAAATTCTTATTTATCATTCCAGTTTCATAAAAAAAATCTTGGTTTAGTTAAATTATACACATATGTATTATATGTACATATATGTACATAAATATTTTTTATACACGTATGTAAAATTTAAAGTAAATGATAATGTACATATGTGTACATTAAGTAACTAGAGATTAAATAAAATTATACACATCTGTATAATACGAAGTTTTTTTTATATGAAACCAGAATGAAATATAAGAATTTTGGTTTTTTTGCCGTTTTAAAAATTTTGTTTTTTTTTTGTTTTATATTTTTTTTAAATATTTATTTGGAGGTTTTTTTTGTGGCTGAAATATCAAAGTTCTCAAATTCCCAAGGGTTCTCTTTGGATCCTTACATATATATATATATATAGGATTAGGATCATGTGAGAATCATTATGAAATTGAGAACTTTGAGAACCATTTTGAACCACAAAAAAAATTCTTTTAAAAAAAATTATAAAATAGAAATAAACGCGAAACTAAAAAAAGTAAAAAACCAAAAAAATTATTTTTCATTCCGGTTTAATAAAAAAAATATCGGTTTATCAAAATTATACATATATGTAATATTTATTTTTTAATTTATACAATATATTTTTTATACACATATATACAATTAAGATAATTGATAATGTACATATGTGTACAGGGTGGAGTTATAATAAGAAGTTGAGTATATTTAAGAAATGTAAGAAGTAATCTGGTGCGTTAGATATGTTAATATAACGGTGTATATGGAAATTGTGTTTATTGTGCGAGGTGTTTATTTTAATTGCGGTGTGTTTTATTAGATTTAATGGTGAAAACACACTTCCTACACTTATTAGGAAAAATCTACTTCTTATTATAGCCTTGATCTAGTGTACATTATGAAAATCGAGATTGAAAAAAAAATATACATATATGTATAATTAGGTTTTTTTTGTGAAACCGGGATGAAAAATAATTTTTTTGATTTTTTTACTTTTTAAAAGTTTTCATTTCTTTTGTTATATAATTTTTAATGGGTTTTTTGTGGCTCAAAATTGTTCTCAAAGTTCTTAATTTCAAATAGTTCTCTTAGTTGTATATATAAGGGATAATTTTATAAAATCTTTAGTTGTAAAAACTATAAGAACTAGTTATGCCACACATTTAATTACTTATGCATTAAATTTATTGTTGTGAATAAATCATCATAACTTATTAAAACTTATTAAAAGATAAGATAAAAATTATGATATTAAATTGGAAAAATGGTATAAATTAAATTACAACCCATAAAAAGACAAAAGATATTTAATCATTTTGTTTATTAATTTTTTTAATTCTTTTGTAGTTATTTCTCTATTTTTTATATCTTGATTTGTTTTTTCTTTATTTATAATTCTATCGGATATTTTTTATAATTTAAATAAGATATTTGTAAAAATCTATTATTTATTACTATATATTATAAAAACTTTGTTCATTCATCGTTCTCTTTCTTTTTGAAACCGTTTTGAAAGATTATGGGTGAATCATTATTTCCTTTTTACTGCCTAGGTATACACATGTAAAGAATTATGTATAGAAACACATACTTATATGTAACATCCTACTTTCGGTTATAATAACAAATAAAATTTCGTTTATTCAATAATGTCTCGTGCATCGGTTTAGATAATAAACTATAAGAGGGCGGGCTTGGACTTTAGAAGATGGAATAAGAGATGAAATGGGCCTTAGGTCCATGGGCTTAAGGGAATATGAATACCCCTTAAACCCTAATCCTTTCCATTTTTATCCATCTCTACACCATAGCCTACACCATAAAAAACACACACAAATACCATCCTATATCCCGAACCAAGATCCAAAGGCGAAAACCCGAGCTTGTTGGTCCTAGAACGTCGTGATGAGCCAAAACAACATCAAGACTAGACCGTGTTCGGAAACCGACTCGTTTAAGGTACGTTTATATCAAGAACTTGTTCGTTTATGTCCGTTTTACATCTAGAAATCTTAGATCTATGTTTAAATGGTAAAAACGAACCCGATGCATCAAACCTTACTGGAATTCGTTAACAATAGATAGGTTAATTGTTAGCATGAACAACCGGTTTCGTGTATTGGGTAATCGCACCACATAAACACGAATATTTGGATGAACTAATGGTTAGGGTTTGTTGGCGCTGGTATTACGAGTCCATAGATACCAAATTCGTGTCATTTGGTTGAGATTTGAGGTTAAATTGTTGAATCCGTCGATGTTGACTGTTTTGACGTTCTTGACGATTTTGACTTTGATCCTGAGTCAAAGTCTGGATAAGAACTGTTCACAGTTCATTATGTTTGATCATTCGTTACACGGTCATAACGAATGGGACTCATTTATGTGACTTGATAACGAATGAACCTTTGCATTCATAATCTATCCATTCTTGATATTAAGATAACGAATCAGGTCCCGTCAAAATAACGAATTAGGCTAATGAACTAGGATAACGAACCAGATAATGTAAAGATAACGAATTAGGTGATTCGTTACTTACAATTCTCTGTGTTAAGATAACGAACCAGAATAACAAATCAGCTAACGAACCTAATCGTGAAAGATAACGAATTAAGCTAACGAATCAGACCATGTAAGTTAACGAATCCGTAAGCGAATCTGGATTAATTAGTTATAGCGAATGAGTGGGCGAAGTAAATAATAATTAAGAACTCTAATGAAAAATGTGTTAAGACAGTTAATGAAAATAAAACTTTTCCCCAGCCAGGGGCTCTGCCTCTTGGACCCCGCTAGGGGCTGCCGCCCCTAGAACCCCGCTTCCAGGGGCGCTGCCCCCGGACCCCCGTTCTTT
The DNA here is from genome assembly GCF_021521415.1 of Bidens hawaiensis. Lineage (NCBI taxonomy): Eukaryota > Viridiplantae > Streptophyta > Magnoliopsida > Asterales > Asteraceae > Bidens > Bidens hawaiensis. Next base: position 43,559 of record NW_027499079.1, on the reverse strand, counting down.
GGGGGTTATAATTAAAAGAGTTACGATATGGATAGTGATAGTATTTAATACGCTTAATTGTTATACAGTTAGCTGTGCACAAGTAAAGAAAAGGATAACCATTAACATTGAACGTAACCGAGTTCAGGTGAGTTTCTAGCCCCATTTCCTTGTTATGTTTTCGTGGATGTGTGCATACTCGAAGTGATAGTTAATACACTTACCTTTATATTGTAAGTGTATGCCATGTATGATTTATGTGATTGATATTACGTTATGAATGTGAATGAAAGCTTGTCAGTACGTGAACGATCTTCGGATATTGCACGTATTGACAAGGGAGGTATGTATATGAAAGATGGATGTGTATGATATATACATATATATATGTACAACATATGAGTAGGTATAAATGATTAATGAAAGTATACGTATGTTATGGGTATGTAAAGACAGAATGTACGAAGATGAAGAAGGAAGAGATCAGACCCTAATAATATCTGAGATAAAGAAGAGAGGATCAGACCCTAATAATATCTGAGACATAGAAGAAAAGAGGGATCAGACCCTAATAACATCTGAGATAGATAAGAAAGGGATCAGACCTTAATAATATCTGAGATAGACAAGGAAAGAGGGATCAGACCCTAATAATATCTGAGATAGATAAGGACAGTAACTATATAGTATGAAAGTAATAAAGTATGAACGTATGTATGAAATTATATAATGAAAGTAAATTGGTAAGTAATTATTATGTATCTTCTGATGCATAATTGAAGGTAAGTATATGTATTATATGATGTGTGATTAACTAGAACTCACTCAGCGTAGCTGACTTTTAGTATGCACGCAGGTGAGTAGGATGAGACAGCTGGCTTGAGCGAGGACACATGATTAAAGAATAAGGGTCTGGCATCTGAAGACTCATCTGAAGACTCATGATGTTTTATATTTAATGTTTTAATTTTGAAAAACAAGAATGTTTTAAGACATGTTATGAATTATTATGTAATGCTTATGAAAGTTTTTATCTTCCGCGAATGTTTTAACTAACTCTGATATAAATAGGACTGTGTTTACGAGTAAATCCAACGTCCAATGTAGGGCACCGGTAACGGGGCCTTACATTATCCAGACTACACAAATTACATAATTACCCAAATTACAAAGAACTATGCTAGTTACATAAATTACCCAAGTACACAAATCACTGAAGTTACTACAAAATACACAAATGATATAAATTACCCAAATTACATCTACACCAATTTCATTAATTACCAACTACGAAATACACAAAATTACATAAATTACCAATTACATATACTACACAAGGTATATAAATTAATATAAATTACAGAACACAGAATACACAAATTACACAAATTACTCAAATTACACAACACAAAATACACATGATACATAAAGTTTTTGGGTTTTCGGGTCAAGTTCTTCGAGTTCCAAAGTTTTAAATCTAGACTCGAAACCCGACCTGGATCTCTCCCAATATTTTCGGGTTTGGGTTAATCTGGTTTTTTAGTATCCTAGAAAACAAAAAATTAAAATAAAAACTACAATGTTAAATTAAAGTTAACTTATTATTCTTAACTCGTAACGTAAATAAAAAAATACCCAAAATAATCGTCTTTAATCTTTCATAATTAGAGTGTTCGATTATGGTTATTTTCAGTCATAAATTAAAAACGTTATTAAACAATAAACACTTATAATCCTTAAAAGAAGGAGTGGGAACACCCGATCATGGCCAAATTATGAAAAGCTTAGTGGCTAAGGGTTCGTCTATTATACCTAAAAATATATTTGGTTTAATACTAATAGTTTATTTGGGTTTATCAGGTTGACCAAAAACCCAAAATTTGAACCCAAGAACCAACTTAAATTGCTTAACTTCGCTTCCGGGTTAGTCTTTTTCCAAGTTCTGGTTTTTTAGGTCGGGTTAGTCCGGGTTCAACTACTGGTTTTCTTGGGTCGGTTTCGGGTAAAAGTGACAGTCCTGTACGCATAAAGAAATAATCAGGGGTAAACATAATAAAATAGATTATACACATGTATATAATGAGATACATAATAATTATTGTAAAACGCCGAGCCCAGTGCCCTACTTTGGATGTTGGATTTACTCATAAACACAGTTCTAAATATCAAAATGAATTAAAACTTGAGCGGAATAATAAAACATCAACCATTGATTTCAAATATCTAAAACTCTTTCACTACATTAACACTTTGTCTCTCTAGTTCAGATAAGCATAACATAACTCTTTCTTACTTCGATGCCGGTCTTTATCCTTCGATGCCATGTATCCACCTCAAGCCAGCTGTCTCAATTTACTCACATGCGTGCATACAAAAAGTCAGCTACGCTGAGTGAGTTCTAGTCTAAGACTCCAATTTATACATCGTGACTCGTTTTTCACCTTTAACATACTCATATATATAAATAATACCACTTACTCTTTTTACAACATGCACCAACATGCTCATTCTTATACTTACGCACCAACACATGAAAGCGCATAAAGGTTTGCCCTCACTAGCAATTGCGTCACACAACTTATTCATGAAAGCACGTAGAGGCTTGCCCTCGCTAGCACTTATGTTACAAAACTTATTCGCAAAAGAACGTAGAGGCTTGACCTCACTAGTACTTGCGTCACAAAACTTATTCACGCACGTAGAGGCTTGCCCTCGCTAATGCTTACATCGCATAACTTATTTGTGAAAGCACATAGAGGCTTGCCCTCACTAGTACTTAAGTTAACCCACTTATACACATGAATATGTAGAGGCTTAATCCTCTCTAATGTTCACACCATATACTGTCTACGTCCTACGAGAAGTTAGATGGACTTGCCATCCTAACTTATAAGGTATCACTCATAGGCCCGTAGATCATACTTGCTTTTTCTTCACATTCTAGTATGTATAATGCGTATATATACTTACATACTACATCTCATACGCATTCACACACACATATATGTGTATATATATATATATATATATATATATATATATATATATATAGAAAATGGTTAAAATAAAAAGACATGGTTTTGTAGGAAGAGCAGAATTGATATAAAATTTAGAGTTAGGAAACAATGTAGCCTAAATCCTAGATCTTAGGAAACTATTTGGTAGTTTAAAAAACTACCAATCTCAACCACTAGATCATAGATCCCAATGGCTTAGATTTATTCTTACTCTTCGTAGGAAGCTATTTTTTTATTATAACCCACACCTATATATATATATATATATATATATATATATATATATATAAAGTAGTTTCATAGGAAGACTAGGAATAAATTATAATCATTGGATCATGTTAATCAATGGTTGAGATTTAGAATGACCAAAAATCGACATAGTTTCATAGAATTACTCTTTCACCATTATAACCGACATAGTTTCCTAGAATTGTTCTTTCACCATAGATTGTAATGCTACATGTCAAAAATCTATTAATTCTTACTATTTCTAGGAAACTTCTTATTTTTATTTGAACCCTCTTCTATATATATATATATATATATATATATATATATATATATATATATATATATAAGAACTCAAATAAAAAACAATTATTTTGTGAGAAGTGTGAGAATAGCTTAAAATAAAGTATACCACTTAAATAGGACACTATACCATGTAAATAGGAAACTATACAACTTTTAACTACCAATTTCAACCACTAGATCCTAGATCCAAGGGTCTAAATCTATACTTATGCTTCTCACAAAACTATTTTTTTTACGCTAACCCCACCATATATATATAATATGTAGATATATGTCACACCCCAACTTAAGGCGGAAATGCCGGGGCGTGAACTGATTGCTCACAGCTCTCAAGGTACCATCATAGCAATATCTATTTATTTAAATTAAATATTCAAAAAAATTCAAATAATACAAAGTACACAATTCATAACATACAACAAAACAAAATATATTTCAAATGATCTTGATTAAAATTCTTCTAACTTAAATTCTTCACTAAATCTTCACCAACTTGCATCAACGTCATATGATAACCTGCATATGTGTATAAAATAGAAATAATATTGCCAACAACACATGCTGAGTGAGTAAAACACCAGTTAATTTAAATACAATATAATATAGAAAAGAAAACGCAAATTAAGCCATAGCATGTACACAATTCAAAAAAATAATAAAGAATAGGCTAAACCGTTGCCATACGAATCGTGCATTGGTTACCAAAAGTGAGTTGTCGGTGAAACCATTGTCATGCGATTGAACGTCGGCCACTACGACAGTCGTACGATCTTACTATTATGATGGACCTCTCCGAATGCGGTAAAATAAAGTAAATAAACATATAGCAAGTTAGACATCACTGATATACACACAATGATTAAACAGTTGCAATTCTGAATACTTTATAATAGGTAAACATATAAGATACGCATATGTCCCCCAAAAGGATAAATGAATGCGTTAAGAATGGTAGCAAACAAGAGTCACGCTCGTCGAGATAGATCAACAGAATGTCCTAAGTAAAGGTGATAGGAAAGATACTAATGATTAACGTGTAGATTATATAGATTCGAGTTTTGAGTTAACAAACGGTTAATCAAGTGTTACAATATTTACTTAAAGTTTATTTTATAAAAGTTAGTAAAATTGTATAAAAAAATAAATCCTTTTCTTTAAGAATATTATTTTTATTTAAAGATGTATTAAATAAAATTAAATATTTGTTTATAGAAATACATTTGTATTATTATTGATAAAGATTTCTTTTAAATTGATATTGTAAATAATAAATAATAATAATACCTATATAAAATATAGTTTTTTTATAAAACACTTGAACTTATATCTATATTTTAATATGTTAATTAACAATAAATTTTAAATATATATATTAAATTAAAAACCCTTTTTAAATATTAAAACCTTTAACAAATTTTAATAACTATATATATATATATATATATGTATATATATATACTAGTAGAAACCCGCGCGATGCGGCGGGAATGACAATTTACAACACGTTACTCATTTTTCGTTAGTTTAATAATTCTTTCGTGATATATTGTATAGTACTTATGTTAGTTTTCTAGTCATAGCATGGTGTGGTTTATCTATGCCATAAGCCTTACAAATCTGAAATAAAAAACAATGAACACAAATAACCCTTCGGTTGGCTTTCACAATATGGACTTATGGGGCCTTTATGCAATTCACAAACATTTAATTATTGTATGGTTTTATTTTCTTGTTTCATCCCAAGTGTTTTATTCTCTATTGTAGCCTTAGGAGCTCTTTTACACAACTAAATCTTGATAATCACAAGTGTAAGTACGTAGATTTTTTTACAATCATTAGTATACAACTTAAAATTAATAACAAATTAAATTATAAAAAGATTAAAAAAAACTTAACAAAAAGACTCAAATAGAGCTTTGCAAACAACCGGTGGGTGGAGTTGAGTGTGGTAACAGATCATCTTTTAATCGAACCAACACCGCTTTCTTACATGTTGGACAAATTGCATGTAAGATGAAATATCAACATATTTAAAACAAACAATGATTAAACCACTTGAGCAAACACAAACATATCATAACTTTGACCAAAAGTTTATTTAAAAATTTCAACTCTAGTCAGAGTCAAGTCACCCACAAAAAGTTCAATGCTTAAAAAGCCTATACAAAATTCAACACTATAAACTACAAAAAAAAAAAAAAAAAAGTTCCTGAATTTTAACTCGCTTTTAGTCCCACTACACAACCAATGTTATTTATTACCAATGAAACACCAAAAGAACCTTTACAAAAGCGTTGAGCTTGTAGACACCTCATCGGGCCAATTGGATGGCGGGATAGACTGCCATCTTCATTTATTATTCCACCGGCTTCTTTGTAGAAGATCTAGTAAGTTATACAAAGGTTAAAATATTGCACCAAGGATTAAAAAACTATGATCGTTTATTATCTTACTTTCAATTCATGAAACAAGAAATTATTATTTTTTTGCTGCACAAATGCATAAAGCCACTTTCTGCAAGTGTTGTGATCTTTGCATTAGGTTTGAGGCAGGAGGTCAAATCATGTTTGAAATAAAAAGTGTAAAATATTATTTTTTTTGTTCGCCATATGAAGGCAAACTACCAGTTGTATTGCTGATTACGTTTTTCTTAACACAAAGAAAGGATGCTTACTAAGTTACTTTTAATTAGCTAAACTCATTTATTGATCCAATCATAGAAATCGTTTAAATTTAAAATTTTGGATAAGTTTTTTTTTATTTCTAAATTCAAAAGACATGCCACCACTAACTGCTCGTGAGGTACTCAAATCGATAAAAAGCTTGAAATGATCCGAGCTTTTTAGAGCACAAGCCAAGCCAAGCCTCAAATAAAGTGATCATAGAGCTCGAGCCTTGTATAGGAAGCCCCTTTTTAGACTCGTCAAACCTTAACAAGCCTTTTGTATTTTTAAGTTTTAGCAATATTGAACTTCCATGTATTCATTTCCCATTACACATCCGAGCTCAAGCTGAGCTTACGCTCGTTTAAAACTTTTTCTAAAAACATAAAAAATTCCATATCATTATTTTACAAAATTTTCACATTATCAGTATATAAAGTACCAATAATAATACCAGTACCTTGAAGTCAAAATGACCGTTTAACCAACTTGCCCTTCCTATATGTATTTTAATATAGTATAGATAACTGATAAGGAGATACATGGCAAAGTTCCATGAATTTGACTTTAATACTTGAACCTGAATTTTATTCATAATCGTACCGGTCATCGAACCAGCCACCTTAAACGTCCACTGGTCATCAATTGAATTCGTCAAAGTTGAATTTCATAACCGGAACATGAGCATCCAGAATTGGTTGAAGCTTAATAACTTCCTCCATTCCAGATAAAATCACATGCAACAAAAAGAAGAAATCCTCCTTATAAACAAAATATAAATAACACGAAACAATATTTTAATTTTCTATTTAAACTATAAGTACTAACATCTCGATTCACATAAAAAGACGCGACACACAAGGTGTCAATGCCCACCCCGGGACCATGATTCCATGAACCTACCACCAAGTTTGATATTACACAACCTACTATTATTAAAGATTTATCATCATTTACTAAAACTTACCCTGAGCAGATAAAATAAATGAAACAACATTAGCATCTTCAACCATCTGATCCGTGTACCCCCGTAGCTGAGTAAGTTGTTTCACCTAATCGACTATGATCTACAGATAACATAATTTGCAAAGACAATAATTCAAACCCATCTTATAATATATATATTTATATATAACATTAATAATATATAAAGAACATAATTTTAACACACTTTTTTAATTTGACTTGGAATCTTCTCTTTCATGTGAACAAGCTTTTGTCTCTAAACAACTTGTTGAACTCAGTGGTTACAATGTATGATTTTTCCTAAAAAAATGAAGCATAATTTTGACTTTAATGCTTATCAGCATGTGCATCTATGATGTTGTTTATCAAAATTCTATGTGTTATACCCTAAGACATGGCTCTCGTTTTTGGAAAGATGAGTAATATATTATTTTCAAGAAAAGTTATATAATACGATACTTAGTTTTGACCAGTAGCATGCTTTACTTCTAGCATCTGTGTTAAATCATAGTTATGAACTTGTAACAATCATACCAACCATAGTTATACAAAAAGAAAAAGGTTTATGATAATGAGTAATGACTAAGCTTCTTGAAAGTCTATATCAAATTGACTAAACATAGCAGCTATTTAAACACATGCAACAGACGCCCTAATGCATGTAACCGACATTAAACACATGTAACCACCTCCACGCACGTAACCAATATTAAACACGTGTAACAAAAACCATGTACGTGTAAGTGACACTGGTTAACCAGCCCGAAAGTAGATATTCTATTTAACAACTCTAACTCATTTTTCTTATAACTCCTTTTAACCCATAGCAAAATTGATATTCTTTTAAAACGACTAAAAATTCAGTTTTTTTTACAACCTATTTTGACATAAACCAAAATGGCTCCACCATCAAAGCAATATATTATATTAGTATAGATAATTGAGTAAAAAGAACACATCAAAAAGATTATACTAAATTCTATGCAAACAAACAAATATGAGCAACTCGCCTGTGTAGATGTTGAGTCTGCAACATAATCAAAAGTAAACGGTTGTTCTAGAATGGTTGGATCACCAGACGTCTTCTGGATTATAGCTCCCCCCGCATCTTGTTGTTGTTCGGTGGCCTCGCGTGTAAATACAACCAAATCAAACAATTACTAAAGTATTTTCTCAGTGTGAGGCCAAAACCAACAAAACCAAAACCGAACGATTTTGGAAAACTCAAAAACCATATTTTGGGTTTTTGGTTCAATTTGAGCCTAAAACTTACCCAAATTGAACCATTCACACTACTACATAATACTGCACAAATTACGAAATCAGAATCAAACTCAACGGAAAAAATTGAGATCTTGCTAACAGAAACCGCACAAATTGCTTCATAATCACCGGATAATCCATCACACACAAACGCACACGTAGTTATTCCAGAACTCAAGATTTAATCAATAAAAACATTACATACCGTTGTCGCCAATTAACAGGAGCTTTGACGAGATCATCATAATCTGCTCGAGTTAAAGATGGTGTAGCAGCCATATCGATTGATTATATTTAATAAAATTGGACCAGAAGAAACCCCGGGGGAGCTTGTAACTGCCAGTCTTCTTACTCTGACTATCAAAATTAGGAGTAGGGGGGACTGAAAACCATTATAGTGAAAGAGATTTATATATGCATAGATACGTACGTATATGTTTAGAATTGCTGAGATAGATTTGTATGTAAAGATTTACCAGACCAGAAGCAGATTTTAATTGCTTACTCGAGCAACAAACATCATTCTCCTACAACAAACATCATTATTATCATGCGCTTATGAAGAAGATAAATCAAATTTCGACAAAGATGTAGAAATAAAACAAATGTTTCAGAGATTACCTAAATAGCAACGGTTTCATAAATCAGGAAATCAACTTCGCCTCTATTTTTGGGTACAGGGGTCATAGTATAGGGATTGCACCATAAAGTTCATCATTCAATTGATAACATAACTGTTGAATTGAACTAACTCTGCATTGATTGCAATTGAAGCAGCCGAGGTAGATTTGTAAGGTCGTCTGAAAGGAATTGGAAGGTCGTCGGTGAACTAAAATTAACTATAACGGGGACTCCCAATAAACACCGATTCACAACACGGGTATAAAGCAGTCTATCATCATTACCTAGCTTAATCAAACACAAAAACATACCTCTAACGGAACTCTAGGCCTCGAATCGGTGACTTAAATCGTGTGCAATAGAGGTATACTGCTACTCCCATTCATAGATCTCAGGCGTGAATCTCCCATGGTTTGAGGCCAAGAGGTGATTTAGGGTTTTGTGTCATTCCACTTCTCTCTGCTATATGATATGAACGCGGTGAGATTGAAAATTTGAATTTCAAAATTTGGATATGGGACCGGGTGATTTAGTATCATTTGCTAAAAACACTTGCACTTTTAGCTTCAAAGTATTGTACCTCTTAATTTTAAGAGTTTTTAAGTAAATTACCAACTTGCTCTTCCTATATCTATTTTAATATAGTATAGATATAGATATATATAGGGTGGGGTTAAAATAAAAAGTGGAGTGTGGTTAAGAAGTGTAAGAAGTAATCTGGTGCGTTAGATATGTTGATCTGATGGTGGATATGAAAAGCGTATTTATTTTGTAGTGTGTTTTATTAGATCTAATGGTGAAAACACATTTTCTACACTTCTTAGGAAAAATGTAGTTCTTATTATTACCTTATTCTATATATATATATATAAATATATATATATATATGGTTTAACCAAGGTTCGGAAAAATGATCGGCTAATATGTCGGTTTTATATAAATCATTAATGATTATATTTATAATATTAGGAATATAATTTATATGATTAAATGTATTTATATTTTAGTTAAATGGATGATTACCAAAAAAATAACGAAAATGGGCTGGGGGTGGCTCGAACCAGCGCCCCCAGCCAAAGCAACACATGCACACCAAGCCAGCTGAGTTGGGGTGCGAACTGGTTTACATCGCAGAAAAAATAAGTTAATGACACAGACACAAACCCAAATACTACTATGAACCCTAAAATATCAATCGGCCAATACTTAAATCGTTTGGCCGATTATTTTTGGGGTTAATGATTTATACAATTAGATGAACAGGAACACTACATTGATTACTTACAATTATGAATATACGAAGTTAATTTGAAATGACAGGGCCGACTGCAACTCAACTAAGGACGGGCCCTACCAGGCGATATTAATCAAATTAATGATGGGGCTTCTAACAACGATGAACGTGTGACAGAGTAGACGCGTTTAATTTGATTATAAAGATCTCTATGATATAATACACAAATAGTTAAGGACGGTTTGCATAATAATGTCAACATGAATCACAAAGATCTTGATCACTAAAGTGGTAGCATTGGTGAGGTCGCTAATAGTATGAAGAATCAAACGCACTAACAAATTCTAAGATTATAACGAGAATTAAGGTTCAAGGAATCAAATGGACCACGGGTTTGTGAATAGGATCAGGCAAACAGGTTTGGGTTATTGGGTTGATGGGTTAGGATATAATACTTTATTGATTTTGATATTTAGTCCCTGTAGTTTGGATGTCGATACAAAAGGGGATTAAAGTTTAGTTTAGGGTAAAAATGTATATCTTTAATAGATAATTTATATATAACAAATAAATATAATAAATAATTAAAAATAAAATAATAATTACTCGATAAACGCGATAATTTTATTGATAAAATTTCCCAAACATAAAACGGGCTGGGTTACGGATAAAATCTTAAATTAAGAAAAATCCGAGTTGTTAAAATATATATCATACTCACTTTACTTTGTAGACGCTTGAATAAATAATTAAATACAAACGTACTCACTTCTTACAACCACTTGAACATGAATAACTATAAGCATACACATTATAAACACACACACACCGTAACATACCTACTTATTCTCATACACGCTATAAACAATATAATTATTTATAATATAATAACCTAACATCAGGCTTTAAATGACATAATAAAATTGACTCAACACACAGTATGCACACAGGGCTAGAAATCACCTGGATCTGGTGACGTTTGGAGCTAACGGTAGTCCCATTGCTTAGTTGTGCATGACTAACTTAAATGAACCGGTTTGAATCGGTCTCACGAACACCAACACGCTTCGATTCTTCCTCGGTTCTTGGTCCGAAATGGTAGATAGTCTTTGTGTGTGTGTGTTTTGAGTGTGTTTGTGTGTTTGTGTTGGTAAAAATGATAAGTGGCTTGGGTTTTAGGGGTTTTAAGGTATATATATTCACCCTAAGGCCATGGACCTTAGGCCCATTAGCACAGGAGATCCATGATTTATTCTAAGTCCATCTCTATTAAAGCCTAATATCATTTATATTATTTAATTGATGACGATTAATAACACGTAACTAAATAATAAAATTTTCTTTATTTATTATTTTCAAAGCGTCGGATGTTACAATTATGATACTAAAAACGATCTTATTTTTATATAGGGAATATCTCATAGAATAGTAACCACGTTTCAAAAGTGTTCCAATTAGGTCACTCGTGCAATTTTTTCCTAAACCGGGTCACTAAATCTTCAAATCGAGTCTCATCTATTTTTGTGTGCGTCAAGAAAGAAATGGAGGATGAGATGTGGGGATCGGAAATTTCAATATATGTAGTTAAATTTTAAAAAAAGTTAATTATTTTAAAATTTAAAAAATAAAAAATAAAATCCACTTCGCCACTCAATCTTAACATAAAAAAATATAAAAAGATTGTTTATGTGATTCAAAAAAGAATAAGGTTAAAAAAATGTTAAAACCTTTAATTTAATAAAATATGAAATTTGAGTGACTTAATTGGAACACTTTTTAAAGTTGACTGACTGTAACATCTGGCCCCTTGCACCACCAATATTGTTCACTTTGCCCACGAAGAGCTCACATATATGTTTTTCGTTTCCCAGGTGGAGATTTCCCAGGAGGTCACCCATACTGCTACTACTTCCACATGAGCACGCTTAACTGTGGAGCTCTCCTGTCGCCCGCTACCGTTAAGCCCAAAACGGGTTGGTAATTTAAGAGGCGTTACATTTACTTATGAACCAAGGATCTCTCTTATCCACGGTCAATGTGGCATTTGCCTAGGATGTTACAAACACCCCTCCCCCTTTGGACTCATCGTCCTCGATGAGGTTTGCCCAACCATCCCATCCAAGATGTGGGATTTGCCTAAGGTGTACCTCACGACACCCCCCGGGACTCACCGTCTCTGATAAGGTTTGCCCCACCATCCCGAACGGTACAAGAGTAGCTCTGATACCTGTAAGGACCCATTTCCAGTGCCTACATTGACGTTGGATTTACTCATAAACACAATTCTAAATGTCAGAGTTAATTAAAACTTTTGCGGAATAATAATAAAGGTCAACCATTCATTACAAACATTCATAACTTATCTTTTTAAAATATAACATAAAATATAATATCAAATCATTAAGAAAAATATTCAGATGCCAGCCTCTTCAGATTCTGCCATGTGTCCCCCTCAAGCTAGTTGTCTCATTCTATTTACCTACGTGCATACTAAAAGTCAGCTACGCTGATTGAGTTCTAGTTAATCAGGCAACATACAATACATTCACATACTTACTTATATACGTATCCGAAGATACATATTACATACTTATCCTGTTACCTTTCTTTCATTCGTACATATATACTTTCTTTCATACATTCATTCATACAATATTCATACCATCACACTTTCATAATACATTACAAACTATCTTTACCATCTCTGATATTTGTTGGGTCCGGTCCCTTTCTACTCTATCTCAAATATTATTAGGGTTTGGTCTCTTTCTTCTCTATCTAAAGTATAATATTAGGGCCTGGTCCCTTTCTTCTCTATCTCAGATATTATTAGGGTCTGGTCCCTTCTATCTCAGATATTATTAGGGTCTGGTCCATTCCTTCCATACAACCGTACATACATTTCTTTACACGTACATTGTATTATATACTTTCATACATGTTCTTAATCATTAATATGTCCTTCATGCATCTTATGTAAAACTCACCTTTCCGGGCGATACGTGCAATATCCGAAGATCGTTCACGTACTGACAAGCATTCATTCATAACCTTAGTCATTATCACATAAATCATATAAGGCATACACTTACCACTTAGGGTAAGTGTATTAACTAATCACATCGAGTATGCACACAACCCCGAAAACTAACAAGGAAATACGGCTAGAATCTCACCGGCGTCCTGTTACGTTCACCGTTAATGGTTATTCCTTTCTTTAGTTGTGCACGACGAACTGTATAATAATTACACATATCAATTAACTATCACTACCCATATCGCGTTTCCAGTTTAATCATAACCCTCAGCGAACGGGGTTTCTAGGGGCGGCATGTTAGTGCACGGTTTTGCGTCTAGAGTCTTTGTATTTATCGTTAACGTTATTGTTTATTAATTAATGTAATAACTAATGATTATTATCTAGTTCGCTAAGTTAAAGGCTAGTTCGCTAGTTAGCGAACTAGCCAAGTAATGTATTCCCTCCTGATTCGTTAGGGGATATTAACGAATCAGGGGGTGTTCGCTATGATAATGTATGTAACGAAGGAGAGGCTGGTTCGCTAGGGGATGTTAGCGAACCAGATCACCTTCTATATATAGTGAACTACTGTTCACTTTCAATAAGTTTTGAAAAGAGTTTTTGAGTGTTAATTAACAAATGGCTCTCTCTCAAGCTTCACATTAATATTATTCATCTAATATATTAATAATATATACACATACACAACACTGAATCGATGTTAATTATGAGCTAGATCCTTAATAGTACTAATCGGATATTCACAGATCTGAGATCTGTTATTGTTATTGATTGGTATTCTTGGTTCCAACAAGTGGTATCAGAGCTGTTGGTGCTCATTACACTTGATTTGGTGTTTTATTGGTTTCGTTTTTGTTAGTTTTCGGTTTTGTTTGGTTTTGAATCAATTGGTAGTTAAATTGGTTGAATTATGGACAGATTGGATTGAATTTGTGTTGTTTAAGGTATTGGTAAGGATTTGTTAAGTGGAATTGAGGTTTGGATTGGATTTGTGTGTTTTGGATTTGGATTCGGTTTAAGTCCGAAACAGGGGTGTGTTTTTGGTCAAATTGATAAGGTAATTAGTGTTAATCGGTTACTAGATGGTGTGTACTGGATTTGGAATTTGATTACGAGAAGATTGATAGGTTATTTGTGCGTTTTGGTTGAGAAACAAAGTAGTATTACAAATCTGGTATTTCTGGGTTTCTGGGCTTGATCTTCAAAATTTCTGGAAAGTTGCTTTGAATGTTTGAAGATTTGAAGATGAACGTAATTCGCTATCATCTGTATGGTGATTCGCTATATGTTTATCTGTGATTCGTTATCAATCTTTGCTACTTCGCTACCAGTTCGTTAATTAATTTGTGTGAGTTATTGGTTCGTGTTATCTAGTTCGCTATTTAGATTAACTGATTCGTGTGACACGCGTCCACGTTGGGATTTGTGTCCTAACAACCTTTCTCACGTGGCATAAGGTGTCAGAGTTTGTTACAAACGGTTGTAACAACCTGATTCGCTATAGTGTGATTCGCTAATCAACTATAGCTGATTCGTTATCTTATTTCGCTAAGCATTCCTTAGTGATTCGTTACTGATTATCATCTGATTCGCTAAACTAGTTCTTTGTGATTCGCTAAACTAATCCTTTGTGATTCGTTTGGTCAATTCGTTAAGTTGACTTGTGATTTGCTAAGTTGACTTGTGATTCATTAAGTTGACTTGTGATTCGTTAAGTTGACTTGTGATTCGCTAAACCTTCATCTCATTCGTTATCTGTTTCGCCATTTGGTTGATTCGTTAACCTTACTTGTGATTCGTTAACTTTCAATCTTAACTTTGTTAAGACTTGATTCGCTATAACTATTCACAGCTCGCTATAACTATTCACTGATTCGTTAACTTGACTTGTGATTCGCTAAACAAGTTTCTCATTCGTTAAGTTACTTCGCTACTGATCAATCTTAAATTTGTTAAGAGTTGATTCGTTAAACACTGTTCACAGTTCGTTATAACGGTTCACAGTTTGTTAAATTTTATTTACACCCTTTAAATTTTTTGAAACTTTTCAAAGATGGCTGGTATGTATGCATTGGCTTCTCAAAACATGTTAATGCAACAGATATTGCAACTTGATACCGAGATAGGTTCGCATTCTAAATGTCCAAGATTGATGAAGTTCAGTGACTTTGCCAAGTGGGAACCTCGGTTTCGTGCACATTTGGGATCTGTTCATCCTGACTGCTCATATTATCTTGATGAAGTTTATGTTGCATCAATGATTGGTGATGATACTATTGGATATACTCCTAAAGCTGTTTCTCAATACTCACAAGAAGAGAAGAAAGCTTTAGAAATCGAGATAAAAGCCTATTCTACTCTGACTATGGCATTACCAGAAAATATCTTTCATCAAGTTGGTAGTATCAAGAGATGTGCGTCTTTATTTCAACATCTGCCTATGAGAAGCATGGGAAACACAGCTGAGAGTAAGAAAGTGATGCTCAAGTTTCAGTTTCGAAACTTTAATCTATTGAAGGGAGAAACAGTTGAAGAGATGACTACAAGATTTAGTCATTTAATTGCTGAAATGGACAAGATGAAAATGGAAATTTCTGAAAGGGATAAAATTGACACTATTAAAAGTGTGCTTCCACTCTAATGGTTTTGAAAGAAAATGACTATTTTGTGAATGAAGACTTGACGGCACTTGAATTTCTACAAAAGATCGAAGCTAGAGAATACGATCTTAAGTGTCAAAAATCCTCCAAAGAAAATCAAGATCCTGCTTTCTATGGTGGAAGTATGCCTCTTAGTTCAACGATCTCTCCAATCACTGCTTTTCTTACTCATGCTGCAAGTGAACAAGAATCAACTATGGTTAATGATCCAAAAGCTTGTTTTTACTCTGCTGGTAATTCGGGTGGTTCTGGAAGTTCAACTAATACAAATCCATTTGCTACACCATCTAGTGTTAATATGAAGGAAGCTGAGCAAAACTTTGCTTTTCTGACAGCTTTTATGTCTTCATATGAAAACTTAGTGAGTAGTAAGATTGCCACAAGTGATTTAACAGATGAGGACTATGATCAGATAGATCCAGATGATCTAGAAATCATGGACTTAAAATGGAACATAGCTATGATCGTTCGTAAAGTTAAAAGATTCATGCAGAGAACTAGAAAAGATCTTCCAGCTACAAACAAGAAGTTGGGTTTTGATAAATTAAAAGTAAAGTGTTATAATTGTCAAGAATTTGGGCATTTTGCGAAGGAATGTGACAAACCAAGGAAAGAATACACCGGTCCTCGTGGTCAAAATCAAAATGCTTCTTCTTCACGAGGAAGTGATGCTGAAAAGAAATCATCTTCTTCTACAACACAAGCAATGTTAGCAGATGGAACTGATTGGTCACAACGGTTACTATGCAATGATGTTCAAGCAAATTTGGCTATGTTTGGGTTACATAAAGATTGTCAAGATACAACTGGTAGTGAGATGTCTTCCGATAATGATTCTGGATCTGATTCTGACGACTCTTATGACAAGCCTTCCGAATCAATGTTTGCTTGCATGGCCAAGATCAATGAGGTTAGTAACTCTATTTCTGCTACTTCATTTGTTAAAGCATCATGTGTTGATTGTGAATCTAACAAATCTAAGTTAGAAGCATTGAAAAATCAAAATGATAATCTAATAAGAGAAATTGCTTCTCTTAAGGATAATTATCGACAATCTCTTGAATCTCAAATGAGATCTCGAGAAAAGATGGAAGCATTGTCGACAAGTAACCATGATCTCAAAGCCGAGTTATCTGTGAAAATGACCATTAATGACCAAAAGTTTCAGGAAATCTTGAAACATCGTTCTAAGATAACTGAGTTTGAGAATGAGGTTCTTGAGTTGAAGAACAAATTGGGGAAATTTAGAAATTCATCGTTTTTGTTAAATGAAATCATTAAGGTATCTGGAAAACAAAAGGATTCCAAGAAAGGTATTGGTTTTTTTGAAATTCCACCACCTTTTTCATAATGATTATAAAATTAATCCTTTTGCAAGAAAAGAAGAGGATTTGATTCAAAAAGATTCTGTGATTTCTGAAAAACCTAAATTGGTTAAACCTGAAATTGTCAAACCCCAAGTTGCTCCTCAAAAACCTCATGTGGAAAGTAAAAAGGTCTTTATTGAAAATGTTGACAAAGTGATTATTGAAGATGTGTTTGAACCTGAGATAATACACAAGAATAAGAACATTCCTAGTTCTAATCATATTCTTTGCGAACCTCAAGAGTTTGAGGAAGCTGTGTATGGTTCATTCAAATCTCAAGTGAACAAGGAAGAAACTGTGAAAATCAAACCAGTGAAGGCAAAGAAGTCAGTTAAACCACAGATTTCTGACGAGGACTTAATACGTTTCATTAATCCTCCGAGTTCTAAGTCTTCATCGGCTAGAGTTTTTAAGTTAAAGGGAATGGATACGATGTTCACTGAAAAAGATATTCCAATAAGTATTATCAAACCTGAACTTATTGAGAGTGTTTTTGTCAATGAAACTTCAAAAATTCAAGAACTTGAACGTGTGTATGCTCAAACAAAAACATCAGTTCAATCTGACTCATTGACAAAGGCACAACAACTTTTAAAACAAGCTAAGAAAATTAATTTTGTGAAGTCAAATGGGACAGATACACTAAAAAGTTTTTCGAACTGTTCTAATTTAGATTTTTACCTAAAGAAGAAGTCTGAATTATCTGATGAGTTCGCAAAAAGTATGACCAAAAATGTGAGTCATCATCAACCGTCTGTATCATTTATTCCAACTACTTCTCAACATCATCATGTAGACATGCGAAGTTGTTTCTTATGCGGTCAACAGGGTCATGTTGTGAGGAATTGTAGTCAGCAGAACTATCGGAATCTTCATCCTTTTATCAAGGACAAATCTAAGCCAATTCCATTGGTCAAGGAGATTTCGAAATGACCTATGTCGTATGCTGATGATACTCATATTTTGTTCTCTAATGTGAATCCTCGGAAGGTTATTCATGTCAATGAGACACATGGTCAAGTGAAACCAAAATTCGTTCTAACTGAACCCATATGTCAGAACAAGAATTCAAACATTGTTCAGGCAGCTTACTTAAGACGAAAGTCTAGGAAGCCGGTAACTTATTCACAAGTGGCTGAGCAACAGTTGAAATCTGTTAAAGTTAATGATCAAAGAGAAAACCAAAAGGTGTCCAAGACTTAGGCCTGGGCTGCCTTTTTGAACTAATCACTTTTGTTTGTGTGTAGGGTTCATCCAAGACCATATCTGGTGAAAACTAGATCATGGATAGCGGATGTTCTCGTCATATCATTGGGAATCTCAACCTCTTATCAAATGTGAGAAATATTCAAGGGGGTTATGTAGCGTTTGCAGGGAATTCTGGAGGCATGATCACACAAGAGGGTGAAGTTTCAAATGGTCACATTACGTTTGAGAAAGTGAATTATTGCGACAAACTTGATCATAACTTATTGAGTGTATCGCAGATTTGTGATAAAAAGTACACTACGATATTTACTGACAAAGAATGTCTTATCTTGAAACCGGGTTATGTTATTCCCGAGGACATGGTTGTCATGCGATCACCACAATTAAATGATATTTATGTCTTAAATATGAGTTCTAAGGTATCCACATCGATCGAAACATGTTTTGTCTCGAAAGCAACCGAGAAAGACTCGATTCTATGGCATCGTAGAATGGGTCACATACATGTCAGAAAGATGAATTATTAATGGCAAATGACTTAGTTGAGGGTGTCTCGTTAAAGAATTTTAAGTTATCCGATCACTGCGTTGCATGCAAAAAGGGCAAGCAGAAGAAGAAGACACATCCCTCTAAGTTATTGAATTCCATTGATACTCCGCTAGAACGACTTTATATGGATTTGTTTGGTCCTGTGAATCGTGCGAGTATTTCTGGGGATTGGTATTGTCTTGTAGTGACTAATGATTATTCAAGATACTCTTGGGTGTTATTTATGAGTTCGAAGGATCAAACACCGGTTTTGGTACAAAACCTTATTACTAAGATCGAACCACTGTATAAACAAAAAGTGAGGAGAATCCGAAGTGATAATGGAACTGAATTCAAAAACACTATACTGGATTTCTTCTGTATTCAAAAGGGAATTCACCAAGAATATAGTGCACCGTATGTACCTCAACAAAATGGTGTTGCTGAACGGAAAAATAGAACTCTGATTGAAGCTGCACGCACAATGCTCGCTGATTCTAAGATTCCTGTCCAATTCTGGAATGAGGCAGTGAATACAGCTTGTTATACGCTTAATCGAGTTCTAACTGTGAAAAGACTCAAGAAGACAAGCTACGAGCTCTTAAATAATAGAAAACCTAATTTGAAGTACCTGGAACCATTTGGGTATCCGTGTACAATGTTGAAGAAGGATTCGGGTAAATTTGAAGAAAAAGCTATCGAAGGGTATTTCTTGGGATATGCATCTCCAAAGAAAAGGGTTTTTAATTTCACATCTGGTTGTGTTGAAGAATGGTACCATGTGGACTGTCAAAAGTACACAACTCCTTCTCAAGGGAAAGGTCCAGACTGGATGTTTGACTACGATAGTTTATTTAATTCATTTACTCCATCGACTGAACACATTGACGAAGATCTGGTTCGATCATACTTTGAAAATCATTTGACCATTCCAAGATTTTCAAGTTCAAATCATGTTGAAGCTCAACCAGATGCTCCAACTGAAGAACCTCAAGTTGTTTCTCCAGTTGCTATTGATAATGTTTCTACTTCTTCTGATGATGATCAAGCTGAAGATCAAGTTATTGATCTTGACAGTGATAATGTTTCATCTCCCGAGTTAGGTGAACATTACACTAACTTATTTGATAATGTTGTTGTTCCTGAGAATCCCACTCTTCGGATTCATGGATATCATCCACAGGAAAATATCATTGGAGAACTTGATGTGGGCGTTCGAACACGTCATCAAGTTGCTTCGTCAAGTGATAATAATATATTGTGTGCTTACACTAACTTACATTCTTCGGGAATTGTAAATCTGGCTAAATTCTATTGCTTTCTATCTCAAGTTGAGCTAACGACAGCTCGTAAGGCACTTGAAGATCCTTCTGGGGTTGAAGCTATGCAAGAAGAATTACAGCAATTTGCACGTTTGGGTGTTTGGGACTTAATAGACAAACCTGTTAGAGTCAAGAATGCCATTCCGACTAAGTGGGTATTTAAGTGTAAGAAAGACGATCGAGGGGTGATTGTCATAAACAAAGCACGTTTAGTGGTGCAAGGTTTTCATCAGCAAGAGGGTATTGATTACACAGAGGTATATGCTCCAGTTGCAAGATTAGAGTCGATTCGAATCTTACTGGCTTATGCTGCTTACAAGAACATCAAAGTGTATCAAATGGATGTTAAAAGTGCTTTTCTTAATGGTGAATTACACGAGGAAGTGTTTGTTCTACAGCCTCCTAGTTTTGAAGATCTTGATTATCCGGACCGTGTTTACCGATTAAACAAGGCCTTGTATGGTCTTCATCAAGCCCCGAGAGCTTGGTATGGCATGCTCGCCGACCATTTGACGGATAACGGCTTCAAACGTGGGACTGTCGACTGCACTTTATTTTACAAGAATATTGGTGATGATCTTCTCCTAGTCCAGATTTATGTTGATGATATTATTTTTGGGTCTACAAACGACACATTGTGTAAGGAGTTCGAGAAGTCCATGCAAACAAAGTTCGAAATGAGCTCGATGGGAGAGATGAATTTCTTTTTAGGGTTGCAGGTTCATCAGTCTGCTCACGGAATTTTTATTCACCAGACTAAGTATGTGAACGACGTCTTGAGCCGATTCAAGATTACTGCCGGAAAAATCCCTTCTACTCCTCTTCCAGTAGGGCACAATTTATCACCGGATGAATTGGAGGATTCCGTTGATCCTACCCTTTATCGTGCCATGATCGGTTCTTTAATGTATTTAAAGGCTTCTCGCCCTGATATTATGTTTGCTGTTTGTCTTTGTGCTAGGTACCAAGCTAGTCCCGAGTGACTCACCTGGCAGCGGTCAAGCGTATTTTGCAATATCTACGGGGAAATCCTGACATCGGGTTATCGTACCCCAAAGATAATACTTCGATCTTACCGCCTACTCAGACTCAGATTATGGAGGATGCAAGATCAATTTCAAGTCTACTACAGCGGGATGTCAATTTTTAGGAAACCGGCTTGTTTCCTGGCAGTGTAAGAAGCAGACAACGGTCTCCACTTCAACCGCCGAAGCTGAGTATGTTGCAGCCTCGAGTTGCTGTTCCCAGGTTTTGTGGATACAACAACATCTTCGTGACTACGGTTTGAAGTTTCTTACTACTCCTATTTTGATTGATGATTCTGCTGCTATTAGTATCACCAAGAATCTCGTACAACATTCTAAAACGAAACATATCGAAATTCGATATCATTTTATACAGGATTGCTATGAAAAGAAATTAATCGATCTTGAGAAAGTACATACTGATTTTCAAAAAGCCGATCTATTTACCAAAGCTTTTGACAAAACGCGTTTTAAATTTTTGCTTGATTTAAACGGATTGAAGACCCTCGCTGATATCCTTAAACAAGGATGACTATCTTTATTTTCTGTTATATTTTTCTTTTAAAATTTATTTTGGTTTTAGGGGGTGAAAATCTAGAAAATACAAAAAGAGTGTGTTTTTCGTTTTTATAGATAAAACCCAAAAACATTAGAAAACATAAGAAAATTTAAAAAATATTGTGATTTCTGTTATTTCTGTTCTTTAATGTTTTTCTTTTAAATATTTAGAAAAACCAAAAACATTTTAAAATTTTGAAAAACCAAAAAGAATGTGATTTATGATTGTACAGAAAAATCCGAAAATCCAAAAAGATTGTGAAGTTTATTTTGTTTATAAGAAAATTGAAAAAGACAAAAATATTGTGTTTTTAAAGTTTGTATAGAGAAAAACCAAAAAGATTTTTGCAGGTGTTTTTAGATTATTTTCTCGCTGAAAATTATGTCGGTTATTTAAGTTTGTAAAGCATGCTTGCATGTCTTGGTCCTATTATTCACTTGTGAATTGATGGTTAGCCATTTATTTATAAACTTAAGTTAACTGGGGCGATTAAATTTATCTTTTCTTTATTTTATGCTGCTCAAAATTTTGAGTTTTTGAAGCAAAAAGAGAACATGATAGTACATTGATTATCTTGACCCCAAATCTAGCAAAAAGTAAGCTTAAAAGACTGTGTGCTTAATTGCATTGGTGCATTGGTAGGTCTTAAAACAACCCAGTAGAGTAAAGTATGTGATATAAACATAAAGAAACGGCAAATTGAAAGAGGTGTTAGTCTCTAGCAAAAGTCTCGGTAAGGATGCCAGAAATATAATAACCAGTCATACTCAAGCCTTATATTTGTTGATCACCCAAAAATAAAATAAAGCAAATAACAAGCGTTAAGATTCTGAACACTGTGAGTCTTTATGCGGCTTAATCATCTGGGTATTCATAAGCATGAATATTTCACTCGCTTTCTAGAGCAAACCCAAAGTCATTAAACTTGATCACTGCTGTACTTCGTACAATTTAAATTACTGACTTGATCAAAATCCGTTGTTAGTCATACAATTGTTCCTCCCTTGCGTGCGTCTTAATACCAATAAGAAACGGACCCCAGGGGATACAATGTATGTAAGTCGACAGATGGACTTGTGTATACTCACTCACAGTAAAGGAAACTTGATGCATTGCTCAAAATTTCAAAATTGGTATCAAAAATTTTGATCAACAATATAATGGTTTAAGTCAAGTTGGGGTGATTTGGCAAAAATCAAATTAAGCTTGAACCGAGATTAGAGGCTGATAGTTTCTGATATTCTGTGCTTTAATTGAACAAATTAATCATATCACAAAAATACTTGAATGTGTGTTATTAGATTTATGTGGATAACAATACCAATGACCGACTTATCGCCAGTCATAATATCGCTGAAATATAAAACTGTGATGGAAGGGAAATTTGGTCAATATGATTCTCTACTCAAACTCGACAAAAATACAAAAATATGTTCTGTTTTTGTAAAATCATTGAAAAACACAAAAATATTGTCTATTTTTATGATTCGGATATTTTTATGTAAATACATTCTTCATTCTTTAATTTTTTTTACAAAATTCCAAAAAGATTTTCATTTTTTTTTCCTTTTTAAATATTTTTTTAAGTTATGTTTCGGAAAACTGAAACGTTTTTAAGGTATTTGGTTGCCGGGATAAAAGTATTCTCGATAACCTAATTTATTTAATTTTATTTAATTATTTAATTCATTTAATTATTTAATTTAAAATTCAATAAAAGATTTTTTTTAATCTAATTCGTTATTTATGGATAACGAACTAGGTGATTCTTTAGCGAACTAGTTTCTGGTTAGCTCACCTAATTCGCTTCCGCACTCTGTAACGAATCATCCCTTCAACATTTGATTATTGTTTGCTGGGTTAATTATGTGTTCATGGTTTCGGTGTTTATGGTCTGTTCGTTTAATCTAAGTATCTCGTGATGCTGAGTCTCAATCTCATCCATCTTAGTTTACGAGTAGAATTCCGCGTTCAATGAGATCATTATTTTGATGATTCGACGATGGTTATGGCCTAATTGTATCTGGGTTTATAATGTTGACTAGTGTTGTTCATCTTAATTTTGACCTTGACCAAGGTGGTCAAAGAACAAGTCTTAATTATTTTGACCATTCGTTAATCTTAGCGAATTGGGACTGTTTCGTGTCCAATTCATTAAGATCTTACACGAACTAGCTAAGCGAATAAGATGTTACACGAATCAGATATGGATTCGCTTAAAATATAACGAACTAGATTTTAGTTCGTCAAAATTAAATAGTAATTCGCTATGTTCAGTTCGTTAAAGTATTTACTAGATAGCGAATCGTCTGATTCGTTATGTTATTGTAACGAATCAGTGTGATTCCCAACGAATGACATTTATTAATTAACTTAATTTCAATATTCAATTAATTTAATTAAATGATTTAAATCGTCTAATACGCGTAAATAGATTAATTACACATATCTTTTAATTATATATTTTGATATCTCTTCTCATATTCGATTTTTTTTATACAATAAAACATGGCTGATCAAGAACAACAAAATCAACCAACACAACAAGATCAACAAGCTGAAGTGATCTTATTGCCGTTCGATAAGAAGCACAACATTTGTGCTTATGTTGATCAAGATGTGACTGATTTGAGAACGTTTGGAGCTATGTTGACTTTCTTACGACGTTCAAAGATACACTATGCAATCACTGCTAAACCTAAAGTGTATCTTAGTATAATCAGACAATTTTGGAACATGGCGGAATATGTTGAGACAGATAAATTGGTTCGAGCTACAATCAATCAGATTCCAATTACGATTGATGTTGAGGTCATTCGCCGGGTACTTCAATTTGACGATAATGATGATAACTCGAGTGAATTTGACAAGACATTGGTTAGAGGTTTATTCACACACTTGAACTATGGTGGTGATATTCGTAAATCTATGCTGAACAAGAACGGGTTGTGTCCACCATACAAGTATCTGTTGCATGTTCTACTTCATTGTATGAGTGGACGTCGCGGTGGGTTTGATGAGTGTCGCCTAAGTTTGCAGTCGGCATTTGTTTCCCTAATCCTGAACAAGCCCTTCAACTACTCAGACTCGTCTTTGATTATTTGAAGGAACATGTTTAGGAAACTCTACAGTCAAAGAAGTTCTTGATGTACCCTCGCTTTTTATAGCTAATCATTCAGGATTTGATTCCAAATTTTGTGATTGATCGAACGTTGGTGAACGATGTTCTTGACATGGAACATATGAAAGTTGAAACGGTGCATCGTATGTTAATTTATAGAAAGGAAAAGCCACAGGACAAACGGATGATTGGTCATATAATCAATCCAGATTATGTATGTCCTCCTAAAGAGCGCTGGATCCACGATGATTCGGATTCCGAGCGTGAAGGGGGAGAAGGTGGGAACGGTGATGGTGGAGATGATGATGGGAATGATGATGATGATGGAGCTGGTGAACGAGCTCTTAAAGAACAACAAGATGCAGTTGATGCGGCTCTAGCTGCCACCATTAAATCTCAACTAGAAAGAAAACGAAAAGGGAAAGCGGTGGCAACTGGTGAGTCATCAAAGAAGCCTCGTGTGTCTGCTGGGGTTGGAGTAATCATTGGAACCCCACCACCACGTCATACAACGCCTCAAAGCTCGGCGGTGCCGCTAACAACTAGCACTCCGATGCTTACTTTGACGACGACGTTGGTGTCACACGAGAGGCTCGGTCTTATTCCTCAAATGGCGTTAACCGAGATACCGAGACCTCCTGCTACATTGTCTACAGTATCTCCTACTACATCAATGAGACCTCCTCCTCCGCCAACAACTACTCTTCCTCCACCTCCGCCTAGTGATGTCTCATTCATGAGAATTACTCGGCCTCAAGGACCTGTTCAACCTGTTCACCCGTCTGGATACAACTTGCCACCAGGTCATCAAATTGAAATGCTGCTAAATCTGCTACATCTATATGAAAATCAAATGGCAGCTGACCGTCAAACATAAGAACGACTCATGGAGAATCAACGACGAATGATGAGTTATATTTCTTTCTGTCAGAAGGAGACTAAGTCGTTGCGTACGATTGTTGAGTCTCAGGGGGTGAAATTAAAGGAACAAGAAGAGTTGATTTTACAATTAACTTGTAAAGAAGATGCCCTCAAGAAACTCAAGAATGACGATGATGATCCTGATGAATCTGATGCAGGAGGTGAGCCTAAACAATTGCATGGTTCATCCTCTGGTGCTGGTGTTAGTGGCGGTGATGATTCGAGCAAGCAGATAATTATTTATCAAGATCCAACAGTTGCCAAGCCAATTGAAATGATTGCAGCTAACAAAGTGATATTTGTTGATGGATCAGGGGTGGTTCGTAGTGTGGTAAACAGATATGAGATAGAGGTTGGTGATTTTGTGGTTAGATCCTTGACACGGGAGCAGATTTCGATTCTGCTTGGGCTGAATGACGTTCAGTTGACTGTTTTAGAGACTGAGCCCGATGTCGAAGTGAAAACTGAGGAGGATTTGGAAGTTGATCCGTTGTTTATGAATACGGATTTTATTTATGAGAATGAGAACATTGAGATGGAGGATGTGACTGCTGATGAGTACCTGGACTTGTATCAACACACGAACGTTGATCAAGGTGCTCCGGAAGTTCAAGAAGAGGTGTTTAAAGAGACTGAGGATGAATTGGAAAAGGTTGTGCAGCGAACAGTACCTTCACTCAAAGAAGTGACTGATGAGAACGTAGAAAGATGGTTCAGACGTCATAAAGTGGGTAAAATTATAAGTGCTTATCGCTATGCAGATCAAGAAAGAAAAGATACTGCTGCTGCTTGGGTTAAGGCTAATCAGGTGACTACCTTCAAGACCATTTCAAAGGTACATGGTGATATTGTCTCCTGGCTCTATGATTCTGACCTTAAAGTATGTATATTCAAGTGGGAAAAGGGTGTCCAGTATTACGAGAAGATAATGGATGTTCTTACATTGCCGCGGTGGGATGTTCGTACCCTCGCGATACGTCCATTTATCAATCGTGGGGGTTACCGAACAGCTGAGTGGTTTCACCAACACTTACTGTTCGAGGTCAATCATGGCTTCAAATTCTTCAAGCGCCAGGTCCCAAGACGTAAGCGCATTGACGAGATTGATCCAAGGACAGGCTGGAAGAAACTTGTCTTGAAAGTGAAGCCGCCAAAGACGATGAAAAAGGTTCCTGTGAAGACAATGCCTCAAGATATTTATCTGTCTTTCAACCGTTGGTACTATGACAATCGTACTGGCGAGGCCGTTATTGTTCGTGGTCGAGGACTACAGACCGAGCTCATCAAGATAATCGACCCGATGTGGTTGGTTAATTTATCAGAGACAGACAATGATGTGCTACACAGGAAGCAGATTTTGATCGAGCGCCAAGAAGATTACGACCTAGCTATGCAATTCCAACGAGTCGTTCGTGTGTGTCATGAACATGGAATTCATAGTTGCAGAGACTGGCAGTCCAAGCGCTTCAAATAAGTTAAAGACAAAGAGCTCAAGACGAGGGGGTGTCTGTTAGTGCACGGTTTTGCGTCTAGAGTCTTTGTATTTATCGTTAACGTTATTGTTTATTAATTAATGTAATAATTAATGATTATTATTATCTAGTTCGCTAAGTTAAAGGCTAGTTCGCTAGGGAATGTTAGCGAACTAGCCAAGTAATGTATTCCCTCCTGATTTGTTAGGGGATGTTAACGAATCAGGGGGTGTTTCGCTATGATAATGTATGTAACGAAGGAGAGGCTGGTTCGCTAGGGGATGTTAGCGAACCATATCACCTTCTATATATAGTGAACTACTGTTCACTTTTAATGTAAGTTTTGAAAAGAGTTTTTGAGTGTTAATTAACAAATGGCTCTCTCTCAAGCTTCACCTTAATATTATTCATCTAATATATTGATAATATATACACATACACAACACTGAATCGATGTTAATTATGAGCTAGATCCTTAATAGTAATCGGATATTCACAGATCTGAGATCTGTTATTGTTATTGATTGGTATTCCGAGTTCCAACACGGCAGCCCCTTGCGGGGTCCAAGGGGCAGGGCCCCTTGCTGGGGTTAAGTTGTCAGGTCAGCTTGGAAAAATTTTATTTTCATTAACTATTATTAACAACATTTCCATTATAATTCTTTAATAATATATTATTGCTAACTCATTAACCCTTTAAAGTATCTTTCATCATTTAATAAAGTCCAAGGGCTTCTATGTAATTAAACCATTTTATTCTAAGTCCAGGGACCTTTCTATCATTTTATCAAACTCTAATTCGTTATACACCCCCTTAACGAATGGGGGTTCATTCGTTAACCTTACTGACGGATGAACATCTAACGAATGGAGATTCTATAACGAATGGGGATACTTCTTAACGAACGGGTCTTACATAACGAATGAGCGCATTCATTTGATACGGCTAACGAGTGAACCTTTCAATGAATGGGGGTTCATTCGTTAGTTCTCCATAATAATTGGCGTAACAAATGGCCCTCACGAATGAGCCTAAGGAATGAGAGCTCATTCGTCAGTTCTCCATAATGAATGGCATAACGAATGTCAGTTCATTCATTGGTCTTCCTTAATGAATGGGCATAGCGAATGGCTTAACGAATGTAACTCGTTCGTTATTCTTTCTTAACGAATGGGCATAGCGAATGGAAGTTCATTCGTTACGTGCACCTAGGGTTAGGTCAGAGAATGTCAGAACATTCCCTAACATTCCCTAAACATTCCCCTATCGCCGGTACTGCCTTTCCGACGCCATTTTTCGTCCCGTTTGATCCAGATCCAAGCTAGAGTGATCCCTAAGCTCTTCTTTCTATCGGTTTATACCCGATCCCATCCGGACCTCGTGACTTTAATGGCTGAGGGTTTCGGTTCATCATTTTGCGACTAGATCTAGTGGGTTTGGATCCATATAAGGTCATACTATTCATACCTTGGATCAAAGCTCGGTTTTCCTTCTTGGTTTCGGTTAGAGAGAGATAAATGAGAGAGATCTTAAGTGTGTGTTTTAGGTGGTGTAAGGAATGAGTGGAATGAATGGATTAATGAATAATATTGTTTATATATTATGGGTCATGGGCTTAAGCCCATGGTCTTTCTCCATTCCTTATTAATCCAAGTCAATTACCCACATTTATTTAACCCAACTGTTTGATCCCGGATTAACATTCGATAACAATAAAACAGATCTCAGATCTGTAGATTATCCAATTACCACTATTAAAGATCTAGCTCATAATTAACCTTGATTTAATGTTATGTATGTGTATATATTATCAATAATATTAAGATGAAGCTTGAGAGAGTAATTACTCAAGATTTTTCTCTATAAACTTTTATCTCAAAAACTTTTACAAGTGAACAGTTGTTCACTATATATAGAAGGCGACCTGGTTCGCTAACATCCCCTAGCGAACTAGCTTCTCCTTCGATATATAACATAACATAACGAACCACCCCCTGATTCGTTAACATCCCCTAACGAATCAGGAGGGAATATATTATAATGTCTTAGTTCGCTAACATCCCTAGCGAACTAGACTTAACCTTAACGAACTAGTCTTAGTTCGCTAACATCCCTAGCGAACTAGACTTAATCTTAACGAACTAGTCAAATATAAACATTAAATATTACATTAATCATCAAATAAACATTAACGATAAATACAAAGACTCCAGACGCAAAACAGTGCACTAACAGACACCCCCTCGTCCTGAGCTCTTTGTCTTTAACTTATTTGAAGCGCTTGGACTGCCAGTCTCTGCAACTATGAATTCCATGTTCGTGACACACACGAACGACTCGTTGGAATTGCATAGCCAGGTCGTAATCTTCTTGGCGTTCAAACAAAATCTGCTTCCTGTATAGCACGTCGTTGTCTGTCTATGATAAATTAACCAACCACATCGGGTCGATTATCTTGATGAGCTCGGTCTGCAGTCCTCGACCACGAACAATAACGGCCTTGCCAGTACGATTGTCATAGTACCAACGGTTGAAAGACAGACAAATATCTTGAGGCATTGTCTTCACAGGAACCTTTTTCATTGTCTTTGGCTGCTTCACTTTCAAGACAAGTTTCTTCCAGCCGGTCCTTGGATCAATCTCGTCAATGCGCTTACGTCTTGGAACCTGGGGCTTGAAGAATTTGAAGCCATGATTAACCTCGAACAGTAAGTGTTGATGAAACCACTCAGCCGTTCGGTGACTCCCACGATTGATAAATGGACGTCTCGCGAGGGTACGTACATCCCAACACGGTAGAGTTAAAACATCCATTATCCTCTCGTAATACTGGACACCCTTTTCCCACTTGACTATACATACTTTAAGGTCAGAATCATAGAGCCAGGAGACAATATCACCATGTACCTTAGAAACAGTCTTGAAGGTAGTCACTTGATTCGCCTCAATCCAAGCAGCAGCGGTATCTTTTCTTTCTTGATCTACATACCGATAAGCACTGATAATCTTACCCACTTTCTGACGTTTGAACCATCTTTCTATGTCATCATCAGTCACTTCTTTGAGTGAAGAAACTGTTCGCTGCACAACCTTTTCTAGTTCATCCTCAGTCTCTTTAATTACATCTTCGTGAAATACCGGAGCACCTTGATCAACGTTTGCGTGTTGATACAAGTCCGGGTACTCTTCAGCTGTCACATCCTCCATCTCAATCTCCTCATTCTCATAAATAAAATCTGTATCCATAAATAACGGATCAACTTCCATTTCTTCTTCATTGATCACTTCGACATCGGGCTCAGTCTCTAAAGCAGTCAACTGATCGTCATTCAGCCCAAGCAGAATCAAAATCTGCTCCCGTGTCAAAGATCTAACAATAAACTCACCGACCTCTATCTTATCTCTGCTCACCACACTTCTAACCACCCCCGATCCATCCATAAATATCATCGTGTTAGCCTCAATCATTTCTATTGGCTTGGCAGCTGTTGGATCTTGATAGGTAATTATCTGCTTGTTCGAATCATCAGCGCCACTAACACCAACACCAGAGGATGAACCATGAGATTGTTTAGGCTCACCTCCTGCATCAGATTCGTCAGGATCATCATTGTCATTTTTAATTTTCTTGAGGGCATCATCTTTACAAGTTAATTGTAAAATCAACTCTTCTTGTTCCTTTAATTTCACCCCCTAAGACTCAACAATCGTACGTAACGACTTAGTCTCCTTCTGACAGAAAGAAATATAACTCATCATTCGACGTTGATTCTCGATGAGTCTTTCTTGAGTTTGACGGTCAGCTGCCATTTGATTTTCATGTAGATGTAACAGATTTAGCAGCATTTCAGTTTGACGACCTGGTGGCAAATTGTATACAGATGGATGAACTGGTTGAACAGGTCCTTGAGGTCGAGTAATCCTCATAAAAGAGACATCACTAGGCGGAGGTGGAGGAAGGGTAGTTGTTGGAAGAGGAGGAGGTCTCATTGATGTGGTGGAAGATACTGTAGACAACACAGCAGGAGGCCTCGGTATCTCGGTCAACGTCATTTGAGGGATTAGACCGAGCCTCTCATGTGACACCATCGTCGTTGTCAAGGTAAGCATCAGAGTGCTAGTAGTTAGCGACACCGCCGAGCTTTGAGTAGTTGATTGACATGGTGGTGGAGTTCCAATAATTACCCCAGCCCCAGCAGACACACGGGGCTTCTTTGATGGTTCACCAGTAGCTACAGCTTTCCCCTTTCGTTTTCTTTCTAGCTGAGCTTTCATGGTGGCAGCTAGAGCAGCATCGACTGCATCTTGTTATTCTTTAAGAGCTCGTTCACCAGGTCCACCATCACCATCATCATTGTCCCCACCTTCCCCCCCCCTTCACGCTCGGAATCCGAATCATCATGGATCCAGCGCACACTAGGAGGACATACGTAATCCGGATTGATTATATGACCAATCATCCGTTTATCCTGTGGCTTGTCTTTTCTATAGATTAACATACGATGCACCGTTTTAGCTTTCATATGCTCCATATCAAGAACATCGTTCACCAACGATCGATCAGTCACCAAATTCGGTATCAAATCCTGAATAATTAGCTGTAAAAAGCGAGGATACATCAAGAACTTCTTTGACGGTAGAGTTTGCTGAACTTGCTCTTTCAGATGATCAAAGATGAGTTCTGAGTAGTTGAAGGGCTTGTTCAGGATTAGAGTAACAAATGCCGATTGCAAACTTAGTCTACACTCATCAAAACCACCGCGACGTCCACTCATACAATGAAGTAAAACATGCAGCAGATACTTGTAAGGTGGACACAACCCATTCTTGTTCAACATAGACTTACGAATATCACCCCCATAATTCAAACGTGTGAATAAACCCCTAACCAATGTCCTGTCAAATTCACTCGGGTTATCATCATTATCGTCAAATTGAAGTACCCGACGAATGACCTCAACATCAATCGTAATAGGAATCTGATTAATTGTAGCTCTAACCCAATTATTTTCCTCAACATATTCCGCCGTGTTCCAAAACCGCCTGATTATACTAAGACACTTTAGGTTTAGCAGTGATTGCATAGTGTATCTTTGAACGTCGTAAGAAAGTCAACATAGCTCCAAACGTTCTCAAATCAGTCACATCTTGATCAACATAAGCACAAATGTTGTGCTTCTTATCGAACGACAATAAGATCATTTCAGCTTGTTGATCTTGTTGTTGTGGTTGTCCTTGTGGAGGTTGTTCCTGTGGCGGTTGATTTTGTTGTTCTTGATCAGCCATGTTTTACTGTATAAATAAAACTGAATATGAGACTAGATATCAGAATATATAAACAAAAATATGTGTAATTAAGCTATTTACGTATTTTAGACGATTTAAATCTTATATATTAAAATAAATGAATATTGAAATTAATTTAGATTAATAATTTTTTATTTATTTATTTATTTATTTATTTTTAATTGTCATTCGTTAGGAATCACACTGATTCGTTACACTAAGATAACGAATCAGGCGATTCGCTATCAAGTAAATACTTTAACGAACTAAAACTAGCGAATCACTATTTAATTTTAACGAACTAAATTCCAGTTCGTTATATTTAAATCGAATCCAAATCTGATTCGTGTAAAATCTTATTCGCTAAGCTAGTTCGTGTAAAATCTTAACGAATTGGACACGAAACAGTTCCAATTCGCTAAGACTAACGAATGGTCATAAATAAGACTTTTTCTTTGACTTCACACAGTCAATGGTCAAAATTAGGATGAACACGGATAGTCAACAAAATGAACCCAAGAACAATTAGGCCATAACTATCGTCGAATCATCACGCTAATGAGCTTGTTGTACTCGGAATTACAATCGTAATCGAAGATGAATGAGATTAAGACTCAAAATCTCTAAGTACATAGGTTAGACGAACCCACAGTAAACACCAATGTCACAAAACAATAATTAACCCGGCAAACAACAATCAATTCATGATTGAAGCCCACCAAGGGTATCGGAAAATGATTCCGATCATAATGACATTAAAAACATATATGAATTAACATAAATTATACACAAATGGGTTTTAAATATCAGAAACCCTTAAACTCCTAAATTTCATAATTTAACTATCAACACATAGCCATTTTTGACGAAAATGATATCGCCATAATCAGCTATACCTTAGAAACTCAAATATGTCCTTGAAATATTCAAACAAGAAAGTCGAAATTTCAGAGAGAATTTGAACAGGTTTCTTAAAAATGAAGAAAGAAGGCGAATAGTGGAAGACTGTTCGTTTTCTTGTCTTATATAACAGTGCACGTAACCCTAGGTACAACTTGTACGAATCAGACGATTCGTGTAATTTAAAGTTAACGAATTAGCCCATTCGCTAACTCAATTCGTTTACCTTATGTTGGCGAATCGCTACTTGATTCGTTAAATTAAAGGTAGCGAACCAAGACATGATTCGTGTCATGATTCGTTAAATATGCATAACGAAGGGATGATTCGTTACAGAGTGAGGAAGCGAATTAGGTTAGCGAACCAGAAGCTAGTTCGCTAAAGAATCACCTAGTTCGTTATCCATAAATAACGAATTGTATTTTAGCGAAATAAACTCTTTTATTTAATTTTA
Organism: Bidens hawaiensis; assembly: GCF_021521415.1. Classification (NCBI taxonomy): domain Eukaryota; kingdom Viridiplantae; phylum Streptophyta; class Magnoliopsida; order Asterales; family Asteraceae; genus Bidens; species Bidens hawaiensis. Next base: position 9,417 of record NW_027499079.1, on the reverse strand, counting down.
AATTAAATAATTAAATGAATAAATTAATGAATTAATTAAAGAATTAAATAAATAAATAAATCAAATTTTCGAGAAACCCTTTTATCCCTACAACCAGATACATTAAAAATGTTTCAGATTTCCGAAACATAACTTAAAATTATTTAAGTATTTTGTACAAAGAAGACGAAAATATTTTTGGTATTTTGTAAGAATTTAAAGAATGTATTTACAAAAAAATATCCGGTCCGTTAAAAGATAGACAATCTTTTTGTGTTTTTCAATGATTTTACCAAAAGCAGTAGATATTTTTGTATTTTTGTTGAGTTTGAGCAGAGAATCATATTGACCAAATTGCCCTTCCATCACAGTTTTATATTTCAGCGATATTATGACTGGCGATAAGTGGGTCATTGGTATTGTTGTCCACATAAATCTAATAACACACATTCAAGTATTTTTGTGATATGATTAAATAGTTCAATTAAAGCACAGAATATCAGAAACTATCAGCCTCTAATCACGGTTCAAGCTTAATTTGATTTTTGCCAAATCACCCCAACTTGACTTAAACCATTATATTGTTGATCAAAATTTTGATACCAACTGTAGAAATTTTGAGCAATGCATCAAGTTTCCTTTACTGTGAGTGAGTATGCACGAGTCCATCTGTCGGCTTACATACATTGTATCCCCTGGGGTCCGTTTCTTAATGGTATTAAGACGCACGCAAGGGAGGAACAATTGTATGACTAACAGCGGATTTTGATCAAGTCAGTAATTTAAATTGTACGAAGTACAGCGGTGATCAAGTTTAATGACTTTGGGTTTGCTCTAGAAGGCAAGTGAAATATTCATGCTTATGAATACCCAGATGGTTAAACCGCATAAAGACTCACGGTGTCCAGAATCTTAACGCTTGTTATTTGCTTTATTTGATTTTTGGGTGATCAACAAATATAAGGCTTGAGTATGACTGGTTATTACATTTCTGCCATCCTCACCGAGACTTTTGCTAGAGACTAACACCCATTTCAATTTGGCGTTTCTTTATGTTTATATCACATACTTTACTCTACTGGGTTATTTTAAGACCTACCAATGCACCAATGCAAAATTAAGCACACAGTTTTTTAAGTTTAATTTTTGCTGAATTTGGGGTCAAGCTAATCAATGTACTATCATGTTTTCTTTTTGCTTCAAAAACTCAAAATTTTGAGGAGCATAAAATAAAGAAAAGATAAATTTAATCGCCCCAGTTAACTTAAGTTAATAAATAAATGGCTAACCATCAATTCACGAGTGAATCATAGGACCAAGACATGCAAGCATGCTTCATAAACATAAATAACCGAGTTAATTTTCAGTGAGAAAATAATCTAAAAACGTCGGCAAAAATCTTTTTGGTTTTTCTCTGTACAAACACTCAAAAACACAATATTTTTGTCTTTTTCAATTTTGTTATAAACAATCTTTTTGAAAACATAAATCACATTCTTTTTGGTTTTTCAAATTTTTCTGTACAACAACATAAATCACATTCTTTTTGGTTTTTCAAATTTTTCTGTACAAAAACATAAATCACATTCTTTTTGGATTTTCGAAAATTTTAAAATGTTTTTGGTTTTTCTAAATATTTAAAAGAAAAACATTAAAGAACAGAAATCACAATATTTTTTGAATTTTGAAATTTTTTTTAATGTTTTTGGATTTTATCTATACAAACGAAAACACACTCTTTTTGTATTTTCTAGATTTTCACCCCCTAAAACCAAAATAAATTTAAAAAAATATGACAGAAAATAAAGATAGTCATCCTTGTTTAAGGATATCAGCGAGGGTCTTCAATCCGTTTAAATCAAGCAAAAATTTAAAACGCATTTTGTCAAAAGCTTTAGTAACCAGATCGGCTTTCTGAAAATCAGTATGTACTTTCTCAAGATCGATTAATTTCTTTTCATAGCAATCCCGTATAAAATGATTTCGAATTTCGATATGTTTCGTTTTAGAATGTTGTACGGGATTCTTGGTGATACTAATAGCAGCAGAATTATCAATCAAGATGGGAGTAGTAAGAAACTTCAAACCGTAGTCGCGAAGATGTTGTTGTATCCACAAAACCTGGGAACAGCAACTCGAGGCTGCAACATATTCAGCTTCGGCGGTTGAAGTGGAGACCGTTGTCTGCTTCTTACACTGCTAGGAAACAATCCAGTTTCTTAAAAATTGATATCCTGCAGTCGTTGATTTGAAGTTGATCTTGCATCCTCCATAATATGAGTCTGAGTAGGCTTTAAGATCGAAAATATCATCCTTGGGGTACCACAACCCGATGTCTGGATTTCCCCTCAAATACTGAAGAATTCTCTTAACTGCAGCTAGGTGAGTCACTCGTGGACTTGCTTGATTCTTGAAGAGGAGTTACACGAATAATCATCCCATTCATTATAACAGTTACACGAATATTTACACTAAATTATCAATAAAGTATTATATTTAAAGTATCGATTTCGTGTTGATGTATCGTATTACCGGCTAGATCTTGGTCTCTATGACGTTCTCTCAATTGGTATCAGAGCAGGAGCTGCTCTTGATGCATCAATAAGGTAAATCTGTACGATACATCAACACGAAATCGATACTTTAAATATAATACTTTATTGATAATTTAGTGTAAATACATTAGAGAGAATAATAAGTTATGAAGAGAATAACTTAAACTATGTACAAGTTCTCTACTAAATTATGAGCATAAGCTCCCTATTTATAGGCTATTTACAATATACGTTAAATACAAAGACTAAACCGCCTATAACTTATTCGATCGCTACGGACACCAAAACCGTGCACTAACACCAACACAAGCCCATCTCATAATAACTAAATTATTATTTTATAAACCGTAACAAGAAACGGGATGTTACAAGTCTACCCTCCTTAAAAGAGGTTTCGTCCCCAAAACCTAATTATTACTTCAACAAATCTGGATAAAACTCGAGCATCTCTTCTTTAAATTCCCAAGTGGCATCTGATCCCTTACGATGCTTCCATATTACTTTTACCAAAGGCATAAACTTATGACGAAGCCACTTTTCCTTGATTTTCCATATCACTTTTCTGAGATTGATCGGGTCTTTATGGGTTATTTTCTCAAAAACCGGAATTGGATAAGTGTGTGTTTTCTTGAGGTGTGGATGCGAGGGTGGTTATGAATGTGATGGTGGCTATATTTATAGGAAGAGGGTAGGGTCTCATGTTTAACTTTTCATTTAATGACACTTATTCCCCTCATACTTTAGATGATTACATTTATCTTCTATAACTTAATTAAACCTAATTCGTTTATAATATTAAATAAAATTTGGGATGTTACAAGTCTACCCACCTTATAAGAGGTTTCATCCTCGAAACCTGCTTAGTCACTGTAGAAGGAATGCTTCATGTATTCACATCCTTTCTTGAACCGTCTTAGCTTCCTAACTTACCGGTTTATTCGTTTGTCTCACAATCATCGAGTGATGTTCATTAGTTTAAGCTGTCTTAGGTAGCTTGTCCATGAAATCCTCGATGATACACTTCCTTATCTAGACTTAGAAAGTCCCATCATTTCCTTAAACATGCTTTTCTTTCTCATTCTTTAAATAGAAAAATTGCACTTACTATCATAACACTTAGCACTGAATGACCCTTCTGTCCAATTATAACCTTTAGCAATATACTGATTTGCAATACGTTCAAAACATAATGAGACATTTCCAATTTCTCCTTAAGGATTATTTCTTGAAACCCCTTTCCATTCCTTAAGGTAGAACACATCTTGCAATTCTTGAGCACATCTATTGCATAACTTGTTGGAGAACTCCTTAAGTCACCACTTAAACCTTCTTTCATTCTCAGCTATGCATAAACACGTAGGGTTCATGATTTTTAGCAGTCTAAGGTAGCTTGATCATGAAGTCCATGATGATACATCTTCCTTTTATTGACTAATCAAGTCTCACCTTGTTCTATGAATCAAGTGTTGTTTGCTACAGCATGTAACACCCAGGCTAAAGCGGAAACGCCTAAATGTGACGTACAAATTGCTCAAAACACATGAAACACTATTAAGTGACAATATTATCATTGATTCATTCAAATACATCAAGTACACAAGTTTATCAAATGAACAAACACAAAGAAGAAGGAACAAAACAAATGTCTTCTTGTTTATTATTTAAATAACCTAATTTCTAGTATCTTCGTCATTTTATCCTCTAATGAAAGTACATGTGGCATATATATAAAATAAAGTCAACTAACTGAATAGTTAGTGAGTTCACACAATTGAAAATAATATATAAAAACCATACAATTCCAAGAGAACTTGTGAAAATGACATAAGGGTTCTTTACACTAGAAACAATGGTCCATGAGTGTAAAGAATAAATGAAGGTCTTTTTCAGTTGGGATTGTGCACCAACGTTCTCAGATCGGAGTCCCTTTTACACTAGAAACAACGGTCCATGAGTGCAAAGGGGGCGTATGATCATACTTATCAAAGAAATCTATGCACGTAATAATTGAGCAAGTAACAAGTAAACACACAAGTTCATGATTCGAATTGTAGTTTGTAAATAATAAATAAAATAAATTGAATTTTTGATAGGATATATATATGCTACCCCCAAAATAGTTAAAAAGGGTAAAAAAAAGGGGTGTGTGAGAAACTCACATTTGAGATTGAAGACAACTTGAAATAGTAACCGAAAGCGAGTTAACAACCGAAGCAATCAAATCTCATGAAACTATAAATATTAACGAAGATACAAAATCAAGGACTAGCTACTGGTATTATAAAGTTAGTTAACGTTGTTTTAGATATTTTGCACTATAATCTTTTTAAGTTTTAACAAAATTCTTAACGGGTTTTAAGATTAATTCATATTAATATTTAATGACAACTATATTGAGGATTATATTATTTATTTAATACGTGTTTGAACGATATAAACTTATTTTAGTGAGTTATGAAGTTAACGAAAAGTTAAATACTCTTGTTTTAGGGATTGAGTATTATATTTAATACCTTTTATTATATTATGGCATTTTATATTAAAATATTAATTTTAGGCTTTAACGGAAATTTAACGATTTAATGTTATCACTTGTTAGTTTATCACTAAAACGAGATTTAAAATATTTGAGGAAATACATATTTTATCGGTCAAGTTTTTATCTCGAAAAAGATTATTTAAGTATGTTGTAAAGTTATAAAGTAAGCGAAATGGTATGTAATAATATAATATTAATCGGGTCGTAACGAAAACAAAAAGTTGGTCCTTTTTAGTGTTTATGTCAAAAAAATATATTTTTACTATATAATTGGTTAAAATCTAGAGTTTTGATGTAAAAGTGATTATTTTTATTTTAAAGACGAGTTTCGATAGTTTTTTAATCAATTTTATGTATCTAGTCCGTTCACGGAAATCAAACGGGCCCAAAAAGTAAGAACTTAATTTAAGTGATTGTTCGGTTTTAGTTGGACCGAACCCGGGTTTTATGTTGTGAATGATGAAATGTTAGTTTATAAGGTTCTTGTATGTAATAAAAAAATTAACCAAACCTGAATAATTATGCTTAAGCGAGTTGAGTTCGTTTTCGATCGGAGCTAGTAATGTAAAAAAATGATAATTTATTTATGAAAAGTTTTATACCTAAACAACTCAACTTACAGAAACAATACTAATACTAACCCGGTTGATGATGAAACGAAAGAGGAAGGCTCGGTTCGATGCTTGGGTTCGTTTAAGATTGGCTCTTGGTTGCAGTGAAAAATTGTAGTAAAATTAAGAGTATGATTATGTGCGAGATCACTAGAGCAGAAGCTTAATTTGGCTAAAACATGGTTCAAATTGAATAAATAACAGATCCTAGTCTTAAGCTCACATTAATGACGATTTGGCTGTTTTGATTCAACGCAATAAGTGATAATGGTGTGATAATGATGAGAAAACGTAACGTTTAGGTTATTAATTTATAAATAAATGAGTCAAATAAAACTGCTTTTTTGATGATTAAAGAAACATGGGGTGGGCTTCGTTCACTCAGACGCACCAGGGAGAAAAGTCAGGGAAGAAAGGGTAGTCTGTGGACATGGCAAGTATAGTCCCTGATGTCTCAAAATTAGGGGTGTACACGGACCGGACAGATTCGGACGAGACAATGTCCGTGTCCGTCCGTTAAGCTTTTGACGGATAAACGGACGGTTCACGAACACTCTACCGAACGAAAATTCATGTCCGTGTCTATCCATTAAGAAATTGAGTTTGTCCGTGTCTGTCCATGTCCGTCCGTTAATATTTTAAACGGACGTTAACGGACACTAATGGGCAAACGGACACTAATGGACATTAATGGACAAACAAACATGTGAACATTAATGGACAACAAAAACTAGTGGACAAATATAAACGGTTACATATTAACACCACGCATAAATCTAAACAACTTCACATACAAATTAGGAATTACACCATATAACATCCAAATATATTTAACACATAATATATTAACATAAAGTGGATCACTGTAATATAAGAGATATCAAACATGTGTAGTAATATAAAAGTGTTATTAATAACACTAGAAATTCCACAGTTAAATTACAATACTGGATAGATATAAACATTAACGATACCTGACGGACATTACCGGACGTAATCGGACGAACGTTACCGGACGTTCACAAACACTATCGAACGGACTTGGCCCTTGTCCGTGTTCGTCCGTTAAGCTTACCGAACGAAATTTTTGTGTCCATGTCCGGTTCGTTTATTAAACGGACGAACATAAATGAACTTCTTGCCGAACGGACGTCCGGACGTCCGGTTCGCTTACAGCCCTACTCAAAATAGTTTAAAACGAATTAAGAACCAAAACAAACTACTTGATAGCTTTATATATATATATATATATATATATATATATATACACTAGCTGGGTGCCCGCGTAACTTTACATTGAACGAATAGTCCATGTCGGTACATACGTCACCTGAAGACTGTGCGCACGTAGCCTGATATTGGGCGCGTAACTCGTGCAAAGCCAGTTGCATGTAATCGAAGAATGAACACACGTAACGAGACGGGAATGCACGTTATCAACATTAAAACATGCTTAACCAACAGCACGCATGTAACTCATGGCGATTAACGGTGTAAGGTGCTGGGTTGATCGTTTACCAAGATTGGGTTATGTACGTTACGTGGTGCTGGACTTCATTGGCCCCGGTACATGTAAACAACGGTATTCGCGTAGCTTGTAATGAAAATAACAAGGAAAACCTGAAATATACAGTAATTTGGAATAAATCATTTTTTTAAACCAACCCGTTTTGGCCCCAAACCCATTCTGATTTGACAACGTTCTGACATGGCCCCTTTCTACTCGAATCCGAACCAAATTAACCATTTTTTGCATTGACTCATTCCGACCCTAATGTACTTTTACAAATGACCCAAGCTCGCCTGACTCGACATATTACCTGGTTCTAAATGGTAAGCGCGCAACATGCTAACTTTTTAAAACTAAAAAAAACTATAACAATATCATAATCAAATTAAATAGAATAAAATGCTCGTTTTTATGATGTATTTTTTTAAAAGAATATTAACGTGTGAAAAAATTATAACTTTTAAAAAAGTCATGGGGTAGTTAGTTTTGAATTAGGGGCCATATGTGTAATTATTATTAAACTTTACAAAAAGGTAGTGAAGTTGAGGAACTAAAGTTTTAAATATATTTTGAAAGAATGAAAGTTACGTAACATATTTGTGAGTAAAGACCTTACTGCCCTAATTTCTAAATTTTTGATGCATTATATCTTGTATATAAAGCAATGAGTTTGGTACCTCTTAAAATTTAAGAGGTCACTAACTCAAGCTTTATATATATATTTATATATACAAACTTTTATAAATTGTTTACAAACTAGGTAACTGCCACAAGTGTATTAAAATAAATAAATAAATTCCAAAAAGTTTAAACAAGTCGGGTTCACGAAAGAATGTAAAAATACATAAGACTAAACTTGAAATATAAATTTATATTTATACATGTATTTATAAATAAAAACCGAAAATTTAAAAGGTTCGGATTTTGGGGGTTTGAAAAGTAACGAATGTTACATGACTTACAACTTTTGGAAATTTCATCCCGAAATTAAAATGAAAATAAAATTATAAAAGAGAACAACTAATATATGAAGTTGTTAGAAGTTTAAACAATTTTATACATACATAATAAAAAAAAATAACGCCGATCTTTTAATGACCTAAGAGAACGCCACGAATAGAAAATATGACAAGGACACTTATATATAGGACATACCAGCGGCGTATCCATCATGCCCTTATCATATTGTATTTATCTCGTTCCACAAAATCATTCCAAGTTCCGAGCGAGGATTTTGATAATTATGTGTCAACCCATAATTACCTCTATCGTCGGATGGTCTACAAAACTTGCTCTATTGTGTGGTTTTAAGACATAGATCTTAAATTAATAAATAAAATTCTCATATATAACGTTGAAAATAAAAATAATGAATTAAAAGGGTAAAAACATTACAAACACATTGATAGACCATTTAGGCCAAGAACAACGCGAAAACACTAAACTAAGTAAATAAGATCATCGTGTCTAAACCAAGTAAACGATGTTGAAAACGAAATAAAAAAAAGTAATGAAGTCAAGAATGAAACATTTAGAATTATGAACATCATAACATGTAATTGAAATAATGGAGTTGAAACTAACGTGACATGTAAACATAGCATTTAACTAACGAAATATGAATATGTAACATGATAACGCACTGGGTTCGAGAATAGTTTAAATAAATGAAACTATTAAGTATCAAAATACCATGATGTTTAAAAAAAATGAAAATCTCCAATAGAACATCGACGTGACCAATGGCAGCATTGAGATGAATAAACAATTATATCTTACAAACATGTAAATTGATAATAACTTGAAATGAAATGGATGAACGAAAATTTTAATATTAACATATTGAAACTGATTAAGTTTGTGAAAAGAAAATTTTCCAATAGTAACTTTGTGCTTATCAAATATATAATTAGAACTTAGAAATTAAAATAAAGTATTTGTCTTAGATTAATGAAATCAAGAACAATAAAATGGTTCAAATAAAACATTGAGTGGAAGAGAAGTATAAGTTACACAATAGACATTTATAATACCATTCTATCTTCACTGTTCTAAAGGACTTCCCGTCCATGATCACATGATTATCAGTTACACACTAATCATACATGTCAAGACTCAATTCAAGTAAGCATAAGTCTAATCCGTCTCTACACCTTCCTTCCATGTCTTTCCATATTTTGTCCTTGTGTTCTTGCATTCTCTTGCTACGTTACTGTCGGTTTC